>NC_034416.1:638296-779786 GCF_002078875.1 Numida meleagris
CCCAGCCCATCGTGCTGCACTGCAGCACACGGGGCGTCCCTCTGCTGCTCCAGGACCCTGGGGTGTTTGCTGGGATATAACATGAGCTGTGCTCGTGCCCTCATGCCCCGCACCTGGTCGGGGACCCTGGTGGCTGTGTGCTGGGGAAGGGCCATTCCCAGGGCTGCGCTCCTGGGCCCGACAGAAAGGAGAGCGGGGGAATTAGAGTATAAAGGAGACTGAGGGAGCTATAACATAATGGAGATGAAGGGAAATATTACATAAAGGAGACCAAGGGAATTATAACATGAAGGAGAACGAGGGAATTATTATTAAAAATCGTTGAATATCACCTCGTGAATTCCTTTTGCACATGAAGAAGGGCATCGGGATGGGCTGGGGGCAGTGCTGTGCGTGGGCTGTGGGGCCAGGAAGGGGCCAGGAGCGTGAGGTCCCACTGCTCCCCACACACACCAGTGCCCCAGCGCTGTCCCCTGCCTGGTGGCTCGTGGGCCTCCAGCAATCAGTGCAAAGCTACAGCCTCTGGGCTGGGGGTCAGTGCCAGATGCCCCCTGCACACACACACACCCCTCTTGTTAAGAAGCGGTTTCCTTTCCCTTCATCACGCTTTTGGTTTCAGCTGTTTTTCCCGCACTCCTTGTGTCAGCCACTCACCTATTGCTCCCAACAAGGGCGTGAGGTCTCCTCGGGAAGCAGGTCTGGCTGCTGTGCCAAGGTATGGCTGGGGCACCCTTGGGTGCGAGGGGCCGGGGGCACGCAGGGGACATCCTCATGGATCCCCATGAGCACCGGATCTGGCAGGAGGGATGTGGCCCTGCAGGTGATGTCTCGGTGCCACTGTGCAGGAGGTTTTTAGGAATGCAGATTGCAGCCCAAACAGTTGCACACCTACTGGTGCCAGGGAAGCAGTGCACGGTTGAACTGTTTGTTGAACAGCCTCTGATCAACAGAACAGTCCCGGGCACCAGAGAGTGCCCCCACAGCTGCAGTGCTCCCTGCCCATTTCGTGTCCCTTTAGAGGACTTCTAGGAACCACAGCGTCGTTGCAGATCTGCCCTTGCTCTGCACTCCCTGCATTGCCTCAAACTGGGAAAAAAAGTGGAAGAAACTGCATTTCCAGGGCCTTCAGCCCCACCTGTTCTCTCTGAGAAGTGCTGATCCCAAGCTGGATACCCAGTCAGCCTCAATGTGAAAACTATTTGCAACCCTTCCTGGCAACATCAGCAGCGGCAGAAGCAACAACAACCGTCTGCAAAGAGCTGAAAAGCTGCCAGGCAGATTTTGAAGTGAAAAGATGGCAATAAAAGGAAATTCACCATTGCACAGCCCCCTCCGAATCTCACCAAGCAGCTGCAGCAAATCCCGGTGCTTTTGTTTTTATCTCTGCAGAGCTCTGCGCCCTTTTCTTGTATCTTGAGTCCATCACCTCCCAGTTACCCCTCCAACCCGCAGCGGGGGGCAGCAGCTGGGTCCTTTCTCTGCTCCGGGCTCCAGCACGTGGCTGGGGGTGGCTGTAGGGCTGTGGGTGCTGGAGCCACGTGGAGCAGCCCCCTCCAATGTGGGGCTGAACAGCGTGTGGGAGCTGGGCGCTGCCGGGTGTTCCCCCAGGCTGTGGGCCGGGGGGGGCCAGCATGCACGGTGGTGTTCCCAGTAAATCCCCTAACTAACACGTTTACTTGAGTAAATGAGGCCTGCAGCGCTTTGCTGCACGCCACTGGAACCAGCTGGAGAATTTCCTCTGCTTTTCGGCAAAATGTTTGTCTCCTTGAGCTGCCCCCTCTGGGGCTCCTCACCTCCTCCTCTTCACGCAGTTCCCACGCACACAGTGGTGTCTTCATGCACGGACACAATGGCCACCACCAGCTCCACTATGGAAAGACACCAAACACTGAACCAGTGCTCCTAATTGCAGCATCATTAATGCTGGAAAAGCCCTCTCAGATCCCCACGCCCACCCCCACGTCCCTCAGTGCCACATCCCTGCGGTTCTGGAACATCTCTGGGGACGGTGACCCCACCACTCCCCGGGCAGCCTGTGTTGGTGCATCACTGCTCTTTTGGAGAAGAAATGTTTCCTAACATCCAACCTGAACTCTAACCCTGCACTCAGAGCTGAGCTGCCCAGCCCAGCTTCTCCCCACAGGGCACATCCCTCGGTGGATGCCTGCAGACCTCCATGGTGTGCTTGCTGGGAGGGACGTGACACAGATAGACTGCATCAGGGGGCTTAGGGAACATAAATAGTTAGATTAGGTGCACCACTCCCTATCTTTTCTTGTGATGTAAAAACAAGGGAGAGGCGTCGGGGGAGCATTCAGGAGGACGTAGGCTGTAAATGTGAACAGAAAGTGTTCTTATATAGGACTGAATTCATGCGGGGAACTCTGAGTGTGAGTGAAGTACAGGAGGAGCTCCCATGGCTCTGGGGGCATCACACCTGGCAGTGCTGTCACACAGGAAGGGAACCCTGTGCCCTGCTGCAGCATTGCACCACAGGGTTGCAATGGCACTGGGGGGCCCAGGAGCTCCTCCATGCACCCAGGGCAATTGCGGGCGGTGCCGGTCTGAAGCTGGGGCGAGTCTGTAAAAAGGGATGGAGCACGGACCCAGCTCCAGTGAAAGCACTTTTGGCCACGAACCTGGCAAGCAGCATTTGGAGCTCTGCAGCAAAAACAAAACAGAGCAGACGGCACATATTTTCTTTGTTTTGAAAGGGAAAACACAAAGTAAAAGGATTTAAATCTTCTTTCTTTTTTTTTTTTTTTTTAGAGGAATTAAAACAAAAATTCACATCTGGAATGACAACTCCTAACCCTACCCGTATCCCCCAAATTAATCAGGGCCTGTAATGGAAATGCTGACAGTCTCATAACTCCAACCTTTCAAACACAGATCTGGTATTAAACCGCTCCTAAGGCGCCCGAGGAGCAGAGCTCAGGTGACACCGCCTCACCAGCCCCAGCGCTGGCAGAGTAGGGTGGCACTGGTGGCACCTGGTGACAAATGCAGGTGGCCACGAGGTGCTGCCCCCCATGTCCCAGCACAGCCCTGCTTGCACGTCTGCTGCAGCTTTCCCGGGGCACACACACCAGGGGCTGACCCTGCTCCATGCACGGTGCACACCTACTCACAGTGTCCCCGTCCCCACGCTGTGCCACAGCACCTGCCCGCAGCATACTGCCAAGCACGGCTGTGCCGGGGCTTTGGGGAAATCCCCCGAGCGGGGCTGCAGCACGCTGCCTGCACCAAGCCTGCCATGTTCAAAGCTTCTGGTCCCTCTCAATTGTTTAAACTTTGGTAGCATTAATGTACAAGCTGTAAAAATAGAGGTTGATGCCAAGAGACCCATCTAACACGTCTTTGAACTTTATGTCCGCCTCCTGGCAGCTGCGGGTCTCTCCTCCATTGCCTCCCTGGGACAGCTTAAGCCCCAGTGACCGGATGGTGCTGGGAGGAGGCTGCAGCCACCCCTGTGTGCAGCGGGGAGGGGTGGGGATGGGACGGGACACGGAGTCAGTGGTTTCCACCTCTGGTGTGGCACAGGGATGGCACCCCAGGTCCTGGGGCAGAGGGATGGGAGTGTTGGGGACAGGAAGAGCTTTTGGGTGGGACAGCACCAGACACCAGAGGCAGCAAGTTCATTGCAGGGCTGCTCCTGCCAGCAGCTTGGCTGTCATCGTGCCAATAGAGCCTCCCAATCCTGTGACAGCTCTCCGGCCCTGATCTCATTGCAGATGGGAATTTCTGCCGAGGCAGGGGAAGGTGCCGTAGGCAGGGGCTGAGAGCAGCTCTGGGGAGGGGTAGGCTTCACCTCTCTGCATCCTCCTGACCTGGAGCAGGGCCCTAGCCATGCAGGCAGCACCTCGAGTGCTTGTGATAGTGACATCAGGTTGACAGCAAATGCAAATCTCCTGACCCGCAGCTTGGAGGGAAGGGCTCAGATGGGAAACGTGGGTGCCTGGACAGGGGACACATAGGGCTCAGTGCAGGAGCATGCTGGGGGCCGTGTCACTGCAGTCCCTGTCACCACAGCCAGCAAGGACAGGTCAGCACTGCAGCTCCATGTACTACGGGGCAGTGCGGGGGCCCCGGGCAGGCAGAGCCCCACATCCCAGCCGGGGCTGAGCACCGAGCTCTATTGTTTTCCCACCTGTCCAAATTACAAAGGGCCAAATGGATTTTCATGAAATGTTATTAAAAAATGAAAAGGGTTTGGCTTCCGGGCCGAGACCTGTTTGCCAAGTCAGCCCCAGGCGAAGTTTTATGACTAAGTGTGCAATAAAAGCCTTTGAAAGAGGGGCTTATAGCTGAAGTCTCCACAGACTCCTCACTCCAGGGCAGCACATGGTGCTGCTATGTACAGTGGGGCTGCAATGCCTTCATATCCTGCCCGCTGCTCCTCAGAAGGCATTTTCCCATGGTGGAGATGAGCTCCTGTGGACACCCCACAGTGCTGCAGCTCTGCCTTGTGGGCAGCACGCTGCTGGCAGGGGCTGCGCTGTGAGCCCACAAACCATGGGGCACGCTGCTGTCTGACCCTGCAGAATGGGAACAGGGGTGGGGAGAGGCAAGGTGGGGGCAGAGGGGCTGAGCACTCCCCTGTGCATCAAGGGTCACCCCGTGGCACGGGACAGTTGTGCACTGGGGAGGGCACTGTCCCATGCACACGTGTACCCGGTCATGGCCATCCCTCGGGCTCCTCTGGGAGGGGATGGCAGGAGGTGATGCACTCAGCAGCCAGGGCACCCAGCTCCAAACCAAACTTGCCTGATCCCCGAGTCATGCAGATACGTGCTATGTACGTTGCGTGAGGCACACGCGTGTGCACCCCACAAATGTGCTAAACCAACCCACGGATTTTGTGTGCAACTCTTAGCTCTGGATAACTTGTAAATAATTTTCTCATTATTTTGCTAGTTCTAATGAGGACAAAGGGGGAAGGAATTAAGTATTTAGGCTGACTCCCAGGGAAATTTCACAGAGCAGAGCAACTCCATAGGCTTCAGTACAGCATCCTAAGGGAGTCATGGAAACCCTGAGCCATTTAAATTTAGACTGAGAGGAGCCCTGGGGGTTAACACAGCAGCCTGCGTTGGCCACAGAGGATAGAGAAGATAAAAAGGCCTTCTTCACTTCTCTCCATGGCATTGCAGTGAAGGACTACAGCACAGGCTTCAGATTTCCCTTTCCTTCAAAATATTGCTCCTCGGGCTGGAATCTCATGCCCCACTCCTGTGATCAGGGTTTGAACTGGTATTTAACAATATCTCTACAGCAAAGTAATGAGACATCACTTCAGTGCTGCAAATACCACTCTGCAGTTAAAAGCTGTACGTGTCAATTGGTGGCTGTGTTTCCACAGTCGTCTTGTTCCACGTCAATCATGGGGCTAAGCAAGCCTCACCAGCAGCGAGCACGAGGGATGTGAGCGTAAGTGAGGGGGTTTATGTGCACCACTGGAAGTTAATGACAGAGGGAGAATAATGGGAACCGCTGTTGGACCACACATGGCAGAGGGACATTTGCACAGCTGGGCTGAGCCACGGGGAGCAGCTCTGCGCTGGGCTGGGAAACCTCTCGGGCCGTGGCTTCTGCATGAGATTTAAGGAACCAACCAGCCCCACAGCTTCTGTTGCTGCTCCCTTGTTTGCTGCAACATTGGCAAAACGAGCTCTGCAGGTCTGGGAGATGGAGAAGCAAAGCAGAGCACAGGGCCATGTGGGCACATAGAGGGGAGCAATGCCAACACAGCGACCCTGCGAGGCAGGAGGGAGTCAGCTGATGTCCAAAGCTGGAGTTTACTGCTCCCATCCCAGCCCCATCTCAGCAGGCATTCTCTCAGCGCAGGGTCGCATCACAGCTGAGCGGCTGGGTGCAGGCAGCGCAGGGCATGGATGCAGCCAGCTGCAAAAAGGCAGGAGCACAGCAGTGCATGCAGCAGGGGCCATGCTCAGGCATGCAGTGCTGTAATGCCATGGAAAGCGCAGCAATGACAGTGCAGCAGCAAAGTCCTAGGTTGCAGTGAATGAGGAGGTGCTTAAATGCAGCAGACATGGACACAGAAACAAAGGAAGAAAAACTGCTTACCTCCTGAAGGCCTGAAGTACACAAAGATCTCCAGTGAGATACTCTTACCCTCACTGCCAACCCTTAAATGAGGGCTGAGAAGAGGTGGATGCTGGCTCCTGGCATTGCATGCACCTGAGCTCCCCTGGGCTCGCCCTGCCTTCCCCCCAGGTGCTCCATCACTGCTTCAGGCCGTTACTTAGCATTTCTACTACAGATAGTCCTTAATTCTGCCTGGAAAATTATCCGTGGGATGAAAGGCAGAGCAGCCTGCGAGACAGAGAGCGTGGGGGGGGCACAGAGAGCCCCGCATCTGGAGAGCACAGGGGACTTGTGGGCACCCTGCAGCCTTTACTGCTCCATTTGACTCCCAAATGAGCTCTTTTCCCATGAAAAGTTCTCTGCTTTCTAAACAACAGAGCGAGTTCCCAAAGCTGGGTGAAACATCATCAGTTTCCTCAACATTCCCAATATTCCAGTGACCGAGGAGCACTGGATAATCTATAATGAAGACACACACAGTGCCTGGGCTGTGGGGAACTGCCCACATGTGGCATTTATTTAGTTACTGTAAGGGGAGGCGGGGAATGCAAGGTTTGCTGCTAACAATTCACCATGCATGACTACTTGGAATAAAATCCAGCTCGATTTCCTGTTCTGCAGCATGGAGAATGCTGTCCGAGGGCTGCAGCCTGTGCTCAGCTGGGCGGCGGTGGGGCTGCCCAGAGCTGCAGAGCAGACAGGAACCCACAGCACCTTGGGCTGTGCTTCCCTGGGGTTTATGCACTGAGATGAGCCACAGTCTCAGCAGAGTTTATTTCATCGCCTGTGTCTGAGATAGAGCTCGTGTGCGCAGGATTGTTCCAGTGCATGAGAGACCACTTGGTATCATTGCCTCAGAGCCACCAGCAGCTCCACTGGTGTGTGGGACACATCAGCACAACAGCTGATCAAACACGTGCCTTCCTGCAGGCTGGGGGCTGGGTGAGCATGGAGAGCTGGGAGGCGAATGTCAGGGACAGCTGGGGGAGCTGCTGCTCGATGCCATGGGGGGACTGCTGCTGGATACTGCGGATGAAGCGACGATGGATGCCATAGAAGGAGTGATGGTGGATGCCATAGAAGGAGTGATGGTGGATGCCATAGAAGGAGTGATGGTGGAGGCCACGAATGAGCTGGTCGTGGATCCTATGAATGAGCTGGTGGTAGACACCATGGATGAAGCAGTGGTGGAAGCTAGGGATGAGGTGATGGGCACCCACCTGAAGAGAGCTGTGCATGCTCAGCATGCGAGTGAGTGGATGGCTGCATTTGGCCACACTGAAGTTTTGCAGAGAGCATAAGCAACAAAATATTTCTTTCTCCTGCTCTGGGCTCCTGAGCTCGCACTCATGGAGAGCAGGACGTTGTCCGTGTGGTGCCCACTGGTGGGTGCTGCCTTGCGGCCCCACTGCCCCATGTTCGGGAGCTGCATCCTGCAGTGGCTGGGCAGGCCCCAGCCTGGGGCTGCTCTGGGCTGGCACATCCATTTGTCAGTGCTGGGAGTGATTTATTGCTAATTCCACAGAGACATCACTGCACGGTCACCGGAATGAAAGGAGTGGAATTTCTGCAAAATTGTTTGCAAAAGAAAAACAATAAAAATAATAAAACAAGCAAAAAAAAAATCCCTCTCTAAACAATGAGTGCACTCTTGAAACCCAGCTGATTGCCTTGGCAGGAGACTTGGAGGGCAGCAGAAGGACTGCTCCCATCAGACCTTACCCTTGGGGCTGATAGAGGAATCTGTGGTGTTGTCTGAAGAAGCCCTCGAGGCCTCTGACCGCTGCTCCCTCCCCAGGAGGCGCACGCTGCTCCCAGGGGGTGTCTGCTTGGGTGGCTCTGGGACACAGGGACTGCCACCCCCGGCTGATGGCCTCACTGGGGACCTGGGGCTCCCCGTGCACCGCTCGGGTCTGCAGCCTCACAGAGGTGTTCTGAGGAGCAGCAAGGGCGGAAGGGACTTCATCTTTCTAACCCCCAAAATACGCGGAAAGAAATTATTGTCTTACGATCAAACTGGCGGGAGATAGCAATTCTGCTGCTCAACAATTTCAAGAGCTTGAAATTGATTGTTTTTCTGCTGGAAACAAAATCTGACCTCCCGTAAGGCCTTGCAAAATGGAACGGTGTTGAAACATCCATTTCCAAATCAGAAGAATTGGGGTTTTGATTTGTGAGCATCTGCCTCCCTCTGTCCGCTCTGAAGTGACCGCAGAGTCCTTGACATAACCTGCTGAAAATGGCATTGAAATCAATGCATCTCTGCAAGAGTTCTCACTTCTGATGAAATACTGTATTTAGACAGAAATAGACGTGATGAAGCGATGCTGCGGCTGGCTTGTCCTGGCTTCTCCAGCCCCGCGGGGGTGACGGGCTGCAGAGGAGTGGGGGCACGGTGCCTCGCCTGCTGGGTGTCCCAGTGCAGGGCCACCTGCAGCTCCAGGTGGCCCCAGGGCAGGAGGTGCCTTCCCAAGAGGCAGCACCTTTCCCTCTGGGTCCGAATTCACACAAACTGATGCTCTCCAAGGCAGCTTTGAGATGCTGGTGGGAGGCTGATGAACTGAGATGACAGCCCACACAGAATCGGGTGGGTGAGCGCTGCTGTTCTGTGCCATGTGAGCAGCTGGGCAGCTCTGCAGCACACGAGCCAATGTGCATGAAACTCATGCACTGATGTGCACAGGTTCCAGCGTGCATGGCTGCGTGCTCACGGTGCCCTATGCTCTGCAGGGAGTGGCTGGGGGGGGAGCAGAGGGATGAGCCGCGGTGCTGAGCTGCCCCGGCCCATCGCCCCGCATTAGGGCACAGGGCTGAGCTGAGCTGGGTGCTGGGCTCCAGGGGACGGGCGGGCGGTGCAAAGCTGGTGACGCTGACGTGGTTTGACGGGGTCAGAGCGGTCAGTGCTTGCCGCCGAGGCTCTGCAGGGAAGCTGGTGTGGGGACTGGGTGAAAGCAGCTGCAGCAGGAGCCGGGGGTGCAGGAGCACAGGGAGAAGCGGCAGCCAGAGAGGAGGGGTGAGAGTGTCGGATGCTTTTGAGGATGCGCTCTGGTGCTCCACATTCCATGCAGCTCCATTGCTGCGTTGGGCACTGACCTCATCCCTAGCCTGAGACACGGGGAGTGGAAAATAAAATAAAAAAAAACTGGAAAAACACAGAGTGATGCGCTCTAATTCGGGAAGCAGGAGCTCCATGCTCCGCTCTCTGGGCAGCTCACATCCCCCTCCCAACAGCAGCAGCACTGCTGGGTGCAGGAGGGCAGTGGGTGCGGGTGGGGGGCTCTGGTGGGGGCTCCGGCCCCGGCCCCGTTGCTGCAGCCCCGCGGGGCGGTGGGAGAGGGGAAGTGAGTGTTTGGGATTGTTTGGCGCAAAAGCGAATGAGCTGAAGACAATGTCAAGCTCTGTAAATATTTATCAGATGAATGAGAGCAGGGGTTTGAAACGTTAGACAGCTGAGAAATGACTGTTTTAATAATTCTCCTGATAAATTAAATCCCAGGGCGGGGGGCGGGGAGCGGGTCAGGGGCGATGAGACTCATTCAGAGATGCGGTGCTGGGGGAGCGTGGGCTGGGATGGGAGGAGGAGGAGGAGGATGAGGAAGGGAGTGACTCCTGCCCAATGGCCCGGAGTGCCGCTCTCCAGTATGGGCACAGTGCTGGGGTGTGGGTTTAATGGGGACACAGGAGGAGCAGGAGCGGTGCTGCTGGTAGGAGTTACCAGAGTCATGGGACAGCAAGAGCAGAGCTGTGAGCTGAGCTGTGACAGCAATGTCCCCACCAGCAGCTCGCTGGTCGCCACTGGGACTTGATCCATAGGGGAAATAGACCCGATTCTCAGTGTTTGGACCTGGAGGCCAACCCGCAGCCCAGCACAACAGTAGTTTGCAATCGGGGCTCTGACCCAACTCCCCCAGAGGTATTGCAGCTCCTGGCCGTGCACACACGGAACCACGGTGCTGGGAGCGGGCAGGCGGGCGTGCGGGAAGCTGAGCCCCAAGCAGTTTGTATCAGTTGTGTTTGCAAGTTTGGAGCCTGCACGTAGGGTTGATTAATTGCTAGGGACCTTGGACGGGTTGCTTTTTTTTTCTGGTGTTTTTTCTTTTTTAATAGTGTTATTTTAAACAAAACTTTGCCGTTCCCCTTTAAAGGAGACATCTGGGCTCAATGTGGCAGGCAGGGAAGAGGCAGTGAGAGCAGAGATGATCATGCAGAGAAATATGTGCAGGAAAATGCAGCAACTGGGGAGAACTCAGCAGCCGTGCCCCAGCGCCGTGCTCGGGCAGCGGGGAGCTCTGCCCCACACCGGCTGGGCATGGGGGTGATGGGCTGACATGGTGACAGGGTGATGGGGGTGGGATGATGGGGTGATAGGGTTGCGGGGTCCCCCTGCTTCCTCCTGCTGAGGGATGAGCAAAGGGAGCACCGACTTCCCTCAGACTTCCCAGTAAGAAAGCTTCAGAGACAGAACCATTAATGGGGCTCATGAGGACAGCGTTACGGATTCACCAGGAGCATTCGTATTGCTGCCAGGTAGAACAGGAGAAAAATATGGGGGAGATAAACCTCCCTGCCTCCGCTCCTAAAGCATCCTCCGGCTCCCTGGAGCTTGGTAGCAATATCTCATCTGTGCGGGTTGCCCCATCAGTGCTCTTTATGGGATGCCTCGGGCCTCTCCTGCAGCATCTGGTAGCTGACGTTGGGAGGGATGGGCGCTTAGACTAAATAGAGCTCTGCTCTGCCCTTTATGGCAGCTCTTAGGCTCCTATATTATCTGGGCTTTGAGGCAAGCTGAAGCACGGCGGAGACAGAGGAATAAAGCAAGGCTTTTTATTTATTTGTCTTTTAATGCTCTGCCATATTCACCTTTCAGGAAATTCCCATCTGCCTCCAAGTGGCCAGCTTCTTTCTCGGGCTCTGCACACAGCTCCACATGGTTTCATTTTCCTCACCAGCAACAATAAATCTGCTAGGGAGAGCGGCTGCTGGGGGGGTCTGAGGGCGGTGGAACAGCCCCACAGCTCACGTGGGGTGGCCGTGCCGGCAGCTCACAAACCCTGCTCCGTCCCAGGGCTCCCCAGAGCGGGGGCATCGCGGGGCTCTGCTCCTTCCTGCCGCTTCCTCAGCTCCGGCAGCGAGAAATGTATCTCCGTGCTTAACTGAAAACTCAGAGGAGCTCATGACCCCACGGCTCTGGGAGATGGCACTTGAGTAACACTGATAAATAAAAGGAGATGGCTGAAAAAAGTCGCTGAGTTAACGCAGCTCAATGGTTTTGCCCCACTCCTCTCTCCCTCTGCCCCCTGGGTGCAGGTGCAGCCTGAGGGTGCCCGAGGGCAGAGCTGGGTGATGGTGCAGGGGTGGCTGCTCCTCTTGCGCTCTGCTCCGAGGCCGGGCTGCTGCGAGCCGAGCGCCGGCTTCAGAACGGCCCCTGGATTCCAGCAGAACGCTGTTATGCCTTATTCATGTAGCTCTTGTTGATATCACATCAAAACGATTCTGGCTGTCCTCACGACGAAGTCTGGAGGTGCTGAGATGTGAGGGAAAATGCTTTCTCCTGCCAATCAAAGGCTGGAAGGATTCAGGCTGTCAAAAAGCACTCGCATGGCTCTGTGTCCCCCCAGGCCAGGCACGTGGGGCGGCAGTGGGAGCGGGGCAGCCAGCCCCACTGCTCGTGGGTATCCAGCTCCAAGCACCATCACTTCCTCTTCCTCCTCATCCCCGTCTCCCAGATGCTGATGAGCTCATGCCGGGCTGTTCCGGGGCTCTGGGTGCACCATGGGGCACGAAGGGACCCCGAGGGATGGGTCCCACTGCCCTGCCCCTGTGCTACAGGAGGTCAACAGCAGAGACGCACTGCTGGCTGCCAGCACAGCGCAGTGCTTGTGGCAATGGGAAACAGATTGCTATCAAGAGGGTTGATAATAATAATAAAATAACATCTAAACTTATTATTTGTACTCGTGTTCCAGGATGAAAAACCCCCACCAGCACCAGCAGCCTTTGTTGATGTCTGTTGCTTTGTAAGAACAACTCCCTCTGATGCTCTCACTTAGACTTTCCCTGGCACCCCGCTGAGGTTTTGATGTTAGATTTTCTTTGCGAATATTGAGCATGAAATCTAAACATTGATCCTGGGGCTCGGCGACAGCTGAGGCATTGGCAAAGCGAGGGGTGCCAGGGGTCTCTGGGCCCTGGGGAGGGCAGGGACGTGGCGTGATGGCACGGGGACAGGGCAGGGAGCTGGGGGTGGCAGGAGGGATCTCGGGGACAGAAGGTTGGAGGCAGCCCCTGGTGGCATTATGGGATGGGATGGGCAGGGTGCAGTGCTGGGCACCAGCCGCATCCACTGTGCCACTGCCTCAGCTCCCGGTGCCCAACCTCCTGCTCTGCGCATTGCCAGGTGGGGAGCTGGGCAGGACCGACCAGGAGATGCCTGCACGGTAAGGTGAGCGTTACCGGAGTGGAAAGCTTTCCAATTAATCAATGACTTAAATTACTGCTCATTAAATCTCCACAATCTGCAATGGCAGTCACTAACTAGTTGATTCTCCTGGATGCTGTACCTTGCTCTTTTCAGGTGCTGCTCTCAGTAAAGCACTCAGTGTCTCAGGTTTCCTGCCTGGATGCTTTCACATAGCCACACCAGCCTCCCCAGCGACAGCTCTGAAAAGCAGCAGTACTCCATCAGCAGAAGCTGGCAGCGGGGGAGCGCTGGGGTTTGGGTGCTGGCAAATGGCATTCCGAGGTTCCTCAGCCCGCGCTGACCTGATGAGCCCTTCTAGTTCCCCGTCCCCAGCGGGTGAACCCCAGCCCCGCTCCCTGCTCCCCGCTTCCTCCCTTGCATGCTCCCTCTCTGCTCGATTTGCTCTTCTGAAGTGCTTCAAAGCCCCAAAGTTTGCTCCTTTAAATCTCTCCCTCCTTTCTCAAAGATTAATTACAGCTTCAAACACCTGCGGTAACGTTCTTCGATTGCTGTATTCCTGCTCAGTAACTTCCTGAGGATTAAAAGTTCCTCTGCCTTTTGCCTGACAATAACTTGCATTGAATCGGGCCCTCACTCCAGCGGTGGCTGCAGCAGAAAGCCCCATAAAGTCAGGTTAATCTGATTAAAAACCTGCAGTGTGAAGAGAAGGGATATTTTATTTCCTTGCAAGGATTCTACTTCACGTACAGTTTGCAAGTGGAAGCGGTTATTTCCTGGCAATCCTGAAGTGCTGGAGCTGCAGATCTCCGCAGTCACCTGGTCCTTCTTTGGAACTTTGGTTTCAGGCACCACCCAGAGCCGTCCCTGCGAGCTGGTCCCAGGCATGTTGGGGTCTGAAGCACACTGCGTCCTCCTTCCCTGCGCAGGCACCGAGAGAGCCCTCCAATCCACGGAGTGCTATTTGCAGAGACAGCGAGAGAATGACACTGACGGCCGGACCGCTCGTTCCTCTCTCTCTTTTCTACTTCCACAAAGTGAATGCAGCGTGCAGGGAACTTTCCCAGAGGACGAACCATCGAGCCACTGGCTCGAACCTGGGTGCGACACCCAGCAGCCGTGGGGATGCTGCTGATGGGAGGACGGGATTTGTATCATCCCACTGAACTGCTTCTCTTATCTGCATTGTCTGCTCAGCATCTAATGAACTAATGAAATATGCAACAATCCAGCTATAGAAAAGACCTCACTTTTAAATTAGCACTAATTAGAGATAATTATCTTGGCTGGTTTGATGTTTCTATGTAATGAGCCCGGGTTTTCTTTTGTTGAGAATTGGTGTGGTCAAATATGAGAAATGGCACATTGAATTTCCACAAGTGCCTTTTGTTCCTGACTTGTTTCGGCATTTCCAGGAGGTCTGCTCTTCCTTTTGATGCCCTTTTATTTGGCTGCCTCGTTACCGCTGTGACCAGCGGGCATGCAGCGCAGCGTCCTCCACCCCCTGCTCTGCTCCCCCTGAAATGTGGCACTAGGGAAGGGCAGGGCTGGCACAGGGCTCCCGCTGGAGGTTGGTGCTTAAGCACCATTGAGTCACGGCACAGCAATCAACTCCTTCCCATCTCCTTCCCTGTCCTTGTCCCCTTCCTATTCCTGAGTAAGAATGTGGACAACTTGAGGACGACCCAGCAGTGTGGGATGTGGCAACCTGCAAGCTTGCTGAGTAATTCATGCTCCGAACATGAGAACAACGAGGATTCCTGGAGCTCCCTTAAAAACCACCAGCTCTTGCTTGCCCTTTCCTCTGTGCAGCTGTCCGTCAGCAGACTGCCCTGTCTGTCTGTCCTGCAGACGCACCATGTTGGCTGCCTGCCTTGCTGCCATTGGCTGGCACGGCGCAGCGCTATCTCTGCAGCTCTCGCCGGGGCTTTCTAGGGCACCTGACGCTGCAGTATCAAAGTGATCCATCACATGTAGCAAGATTACCTTTCCTATCTTATAATCAGTAATTTGCCATGGATCCCTCATTTTTCAAGGGAATTTAACAGCCTAGCCAGTGACAAGCTGCCAGGACAAGATGCTGCAACGTGTGATAAAATTACACACCGCTCCATCACAGCCAGGCCCTTTCTTCTCCTTGCTCCCCGAGCTCCTATAACCTGCGGGGAGCTGCGGGGCAGCCCCGAGCTGCTGCCTGCACCCGGCCAAATCGTTCCGTCAGCGCCTGCTTTAGGGGCTTGTAATGGGAGAAAGCAAAAGGCTCTCCATGCCTCTCCCCTCACACCTGCACCCTCCAACCCAGCCGCGTGCCCACCTCCCACCCCTCTCCCCACGGCCGCGTTCCCTCCCACCTCGGCGCAGGGGGAGCAGCAGAGCTGCACACCCCTAGCACATAATTGCAGTGGTGGCCATGGTCCCCAGGCACGCAGCAGTGGGCTGGGGGGTGGCATGGAGCCAAGGTAATTACTGCTGGGCAGCCCCCTCTGGGCCCCTGAGGAGCCTTTAGGAATCATTGGGTAACAGCTGGAGATCAGCAGAGTGGGGCCTTTGGGAGCTCGGGTAGTTGCTGGGCTGGTTAAGCCCTCTCCAGCGGTGCCTGGCCATGTTCTCCTCCATCACTTTGCATGGATACAAGGAACGGGATGCGGTGACAGCACGTGGACACCGTGCTGGTGTGACCAGGGACGGTGTCCCCACACCCCCACGTGGCCCTGGGCAGGCAGTGGAGATGGGGAGCGAGGGGCTCGGCCACTGGCCACCCTCAGCCCACCAGCACAGCAACACCTCTCCCTTATTAACAGCGATCATTTCCCTTTCCCCATTTATTATGATTAACACTTCTAGGTTGTGCTGGATCAAGTATTGGCTTCCGCTAACATTTTATGGACACACACATACATATAACGTATACATGTAGAGATTTTTCCTCCCACCTCCGCCACCTCCCAGGCTTTACAGCCCAGTATAGGCCGAGAGCATAACCAGCATCCTGGGAGCTGCTCAGCTGTGGATGGTGCAAAGAGCACAGAGATGAGGGGCTGGTTGGAGCCAGTGCTAATTTATATCTGCTGGCCCCTGCTCTTGTGTTAGCTTGGTCCTGAGCTCCCCCAGAGGTGTGGAGAGGTCTCATAAATTCCTAAGGTTGACAGAGGGCTGTTTGGCTTTGCTGGATCCCACAGAAATGAAACGCTCCATCTAAGGTAGAGCCACGGACCCTGCAGCTGAAGAGAAATTGTCGTGGCTGGGCTTCCACGACAGCACTCTGCCAGCAGGAGCAGGAGGTTCGGGGCTGCCCGGCGCTCCCTCCCTTCCTGCCCATGGCACCTCTGCTGCTGCCCAGCACGGAGGGGCTGCGGGAACCTGCACCCACTGCCCCCTGGGAGTGGAGGAGGCCGTCTGCCCTCATTGTCGGTGCGACGCTGTCTGCAGAACAGCTCGTTCCAGCTGGGAGCAAAGAAGTCAGCACTCCTGATATCTTCGGGATCTCTGGCTCTAGGGGCCAGGAATTGTACTTCTCAAAGTGAAGAACAAGGCAGCACTCATGGGCACAGCAATTGCTGCTGAAGCCACCTGAGAGGAGGTAGCTAACAGCAGAGCTGACAGAAGGCACCCTGCAGAGCCCCCCGCTCGCACTCAGGTTTCCTTTTGCTCCCTCCCACCCCATTTTTTAGGGTACCCTAGAAGCAGGTGGGGCTGTGGGGGCTGATTTCCCGACACACGCTCCCCAGCGGCTCGTCCCCGCCCTGCCGGCACCATTCACGGGCAGCACCAAGATGCTCCCGGCCCGGCTCCGGCAGCCTTTCCCTCTGCTATCAGATCTGTCACCCGCAGCAAATTGGCGCTGCGCTGTACAGAGCGGCTGTCGTGTTCGGAGCCGCCCGCTGCCGCTGTCAGCCCGACGGCCCCTTGTCGGGATTTGCATTTCAGAAGGAGCCAGCAGCTGGCGTCGTGTTGCACATCGTCTCCGCTCGTCACATTTGCATATCGCTCCGCCGGCAGCATCCCGAGCCGCGCCGTGCACGGGGCTCGGCAGCTCCGGGGTTGCTCCTCCAGCGGCGAGCAGGGAGCGAAGGGTCGGGGTGCGTCTCTGGGGACGGGCGATGGGAGCGGGTGAGGCGCGGTACATTCACCCCAAACCTCACAGCACCTGCAGATCCCATTTCAAGGCCGGCAGAGCAGTAGCCGATGCCGAGCAATGACGATCCATTGCGGAGCTGGTTTTAGAGAAGGAAAACAGTCCAAGTGCAAACTCAGGCACGTGTCTGCCCTTGTCCTGCTGCTTTCTCCATTAGGGAGGATTTCTGAAGGCTTAGTGCCCCTGATCAAGCCCTGCCCACCCTCCTGCAAGCATCCCCCAAGCACCCACCTCACCTGTGCTGGGGCAGCAGCTGCAGTGTGTCAGTGCTCTGCAAACAACTCTGTTCTTGGGGAAGAGGCATTGCAAACCTCTTGCTTTAAGTAAACAAGCAGTGAGCTCGCTGTGCCCCCCACCAGAAGCTCTGCACTGCATTTGTCTTGGTTGGTTGCTTTGCCTGTTTTCTCCCAAACAAGGAGAGACTTGATTTTGTGGAAAGACAGACTGCAGTTTTCCTGGGTGTTTGGACCTCAGATAGAAGAATTCCCATTGAGCCAGGCCAACCAGGAGAACACTTCTGCTCCCCATGCTCTGCCTGCAGCCACACAGCAATGTTATCCAGCAATTTCCTTTGGCACCAAAGCTGAAAGCAGGCATGTCAGCCAGAGTTAACAGCATCACAGCAGCATGGATATTCACCTCTCACAGAGTGATAGGAAGTGGAATTGATTGCAAGAGATCAGACACCGAGACTCTCATTAACTTCTGCTAACACCTGAACGGCTGACAGACACTTGCCTTCTTGGATTATCTTCTGCACATTTCCAGCCAGCGACCCCGGGTGCTCTCCAGCCCCGCTTTGCTCAGTAACACACAATGCTGCCACGCAGAGGCTCAGGCTCCCACTGGTGCATCCAGCTGTACAGCACATCTGGGCAGCTGCGCAGCACTGCAGCTCTGCGCCTCCTGACACACTCCTCTCCCTCATGTGGGTGATGAGGATTCGCTCTCCCACTGGGAAACATCTCTGAGCAGTTAGGGGCAGAGGCATCCCGACCAGCTGTCCTGCTGATGTCAGGCCTGCTTTGCACAGAGCTGACGGCGATCACTAAGGCACGACCTCTTCCCAGCCACACTGCAGCATGTCACACTATGGGCAAGAGGTGAAACGCCTGCAGGTGCCAGCACACAGGGCAGCTGTGCCCACGTACCAACAGACAACTGAGCAAGCCTGCCCTGTGGCACAGCATGCATCCCTCAGGTCCTGGATGCGAACCCAAGTGAGAAGGAGGAGGAGCGCTGCTTGGCACAGTTGGGGATGGGAGGGCTGGTGCAGAATGAGATCTGCCCCACAGGATCTCACTGCCACGACTCCCTCCCATCACTCCAGCACAACCTCTGGCAGCGTGGCAGGCGCTCTTTCATCTCACCCACCAACAGCCTGCTGACAAACAGCATTTTTCCTCAGAACCTTTTGTCGTGCCACATGCTGCCAGCGCACTTTGACACCTCTCCCTGTGCTGTCACAGCCACTCCAAGCTGCTGCCTGCCTTGGTACTGCCTCCCCTAAGAGGAGCTGCAGCAGGATAACCTCATCAGCTCCCTCCCTGCACCTCTGAGCTCTTCTGAAGCCAGTCTACTGGGCCCAGGCGCCCTCAAAAGGCAAAGTGGCACAAAGTGGAAGAAGCTGGGAGCAGCCAGCGCACCTTCTGGAAGTGAAAGTCCCAAAGCTGCTGCTGCAGGAGATGGAGCATCCATGCCTTTGATGGGAACCTTCCTGCCAGCACGCTCCATCCTCTACCTGACTGCACTGGTGAGCAGCTTGGAGATGCAGAACTGCTCTACATTTTGCTGCTTTTTCTCCTTCATCCCCCGCACACCCTGCGGTCACTAACAGCACCAGGACTTCCCCCCATGAACATCATTCTCCTGCCCTCCAACACAGCCCCGCAGGAGCTGGCCGTGGGTACTGCATCACCCAGGGACAGGAGAAGCCCCAAGCAGGATGGAGGCGGCTGAGCCAGTGCCTCATCCAACCCCCCCGGTCAGCAGCAGGGTGCGCTGGAAGGAGAAGAAAGCAGGAGGAAAGGTGTTGGAATACCATAAGAGAAATGGGTTTTCATTACTCTTGCTGAGAGGTG
This sequence comes from Numida meleagris, assembly GCF_002078875.1. Classification (NCBI taxonomy): domain Eukaryota; kingdom Metazoa; phylum Chordata; class Aves; order Galliformes; family Numididae; genus Numida; species Numida meleagris. Next base: position 657,039 of record NC_034416.1, read on the forward strand.
AGAGGTGTCTGCTTCTGAGGGAAAAACAAAACAAAACAAACCATCAAATTAGTGTCTTTCAAGCAGCAGCAGAGAGGAGACGCAGCAAGCGAGTTCCTCTCCCTTCGCTCACATCTGTCTCAGAACATCCAACTCATTTTGAGTTACCATGAACTCTTTTAATACCCTGCCAGAGCTCTCTGAAGATTTTTTTTTAAAACCACAGGCTAGCCAGCTCTGCAGCGAGGAGTTCAGCGAGCAACGAGAGCACAACTGAAAAAAGAAAAGCAAAGGTCAGCTCCTGCTCCCCAGACTCCAGCCCAGCAGGAAGGAAGATGGGGAGACAGTCCCACTGCACCACCCCACATGCGTGGGGCTCCTTGCACTTCAGAGGCAGACAGGACATGGGACCACACTGCGACAAAGGCAGAAATCCCCCCCAGTCCCATCTCCCTCCCCAGCAGAGGGCTACGAGACACAAGGCAGAGCACAGTGTGTGCTCTCCTGCCCAGCCTTCCCCTCCAGCATCAGCCTGGGTCTCTGTTTTCCCAGGGACCCCCTTTGCACCCACTCAAACTTAAGAAGTCCCAGCTGGGCCCAGACATGTCTCAGCAGGAGGTTTTAATCTCCTAATTGGCACATCCTAATGGAAAAGCATTTAGAAAGACATTGGTGCTCTGGGGAGAGCCTTCTCCCACAGAGCTGCTCATGACAACACAGAGCGTGTTCCCCATGAAGAGCAGATCCGTGCCAGTGGGGCTGGTCAGACAGGAACAGGGGGAGTTTGGGCTGTGATGGGCAAAGCAGCGAGGAACACAGAAATAAGGGTTCTTGTTCTATCTGCAGGTAGCACAAAGCTGCAGCAATACCAAGGGCAGCAGCACCAGGAACCAAGATGTGGCAGAGGGTGGCTGTAAGGTTCACCAAGTTTCATGGTGTACCAGGAAATGTGACATGAAATGGGCAAATGACCGAACTTGGAAGAAAACACACGTGCAGAGTGTTCCCCCAGTCTCTATACTTTCTCGTCTATCAGGGAGCAGAAGCAAAGGCTGAAAAACAGAGCAGGTTCAAAGCTGCTGCCAAGCAGCATCACTGACTGGAGGACACTGCACTGATTTATGCCAATAGAAGCCCTGCACAGGGGGGCAAAGCTGCTCTTTCTGCTGTTGGACAGGAGTGAGCGAAGTAGAACCAAGCCAGGAGAGCTGGGCTGGAGCACCACTCCTCCCAGCCCCCCCCTCGTTCTCCCTGGGGTGCTCTGGGCACACAGTCCCTGGAGGAGTTTCCCCCGTGTCCCTGTGGTGGCATCCCAGGGCTCCCCCCCCCTCTGCAGCCCCAGTGCCCTTCCCTCGGTCTGGGATCTGAGGCTTAAATAAATGAGTGACTATGTAAATAAATATGAAGTGTGCAGCTTGAGAAGCGGGTTAATGGCTGGGGAAGCCGGGCTTGACCTCAGTGACATTTCAAATTAGTTCTGCTGCTCTGGGCTGATGCTTTGAAGGGATTTGCACTTGGGCTGAATGTGGAAAGAAACGTTAAGATTCATCATGTGAAGAGGCTCTCCAGAGCTTCCTTCCTCCTGGGGAGAGGGTGCCGGCATCCCTGGGCGAGGTGCAGGGGAAGGAGGGCAGGCGTGCTGCTCCCATCCCGCCCCAGATGTCCTGGGGACAAGGAGATGTCCTGGCCTGGCCTGGAACCTTGAGCCCAGGGGGCTGGTGCAGCCGGGTCTCCTGCTCTGGGGTCACACAGGTGCCGGGCAGGTGGTGAACCCACACATGTACAGGTTACAGAGGTACACGTGTGTGTGGGATATGTGTGTGTGTGAGTGCCCAGAGATAAAGCTCATTAAAAGTACGCAGAGAATGTACTGCTGGCGCTTAATGCATGCACTGAAAGAAGAGTAGGTGGAAGAAAGGAATACATTACAAGAACAAAAGGGGTCATTTGTACAAGTCTAAATCGGCCCCCTTGTGAGCATGTGTCACGATACAGTTTTTAATTACATGAACCCATGCTGGCCTTCCCACAGGATCACACTCTGGTGCTGGAGCAGCCTTCTGCCAGGGCAGCTCTCAAGTGCGGGGCACATTAATTCCTCACCGAAGCGATAGGGCCACATTTAATGTCAAGGAAAAGAAGGTTTCCCCGCGCTACGGGAAACGGCTGGGTTATTTTGGCTGCAGTTTTCCTACGAAAGAGAATTTCAGCCCCAGTGAGGGAAACCTCCCCTTCCTTGTGCCTCGATGCTTTCCATCCCCGCTCCAGGGCTGTTCCCAGTCCCGCTGAGCGGAGCTGCTGGCAGTGGTTGTGCTCCAGCCCCAGCCCGGGGGCCTCCAGCCCTGGGTGAGGGCGTGGGCTGTGGATGTCGCTGATTTTGGCCGTGGGGATGACTGAGCCCTGCCAGACCTTTGCCCCTCCGCCTAAACAGGGATTATTTCATCCTCTCAGAATGGCTTAAGTGCTAATAAAAGGCATTAAAAATTAATTTTCCACGCTGTCTGTCGGAGTTTCTTCCATCCCTGGAGCACGCTCGACAAGGAGAACTGATAAGCAAAACACAGGCAGCACCCTCCCTGTGAACACCCCCCCCACCCCTCCCGGCGCTCATCGTTAGGTTAGATGGGCAATTATTAAAATTCCATATTCCTCATTTTCATAAAAAAATAAAAGGAAAGGTTTCGTTGGCAGCTCGGTGATTTGCTACAAGCGTCAGCCCTGCCTCTCTCTCTCCCCTCGTGCCAAAGAACATACACAACGGAAATCCACGCGCACGGGCACCGGCATCACCATGCATGGCACAGCTGTGCCATCCGCTGAGGCTCCCGTCGTCTCTGAGCGGAACAAGTACTGCTCCCACCACGGGGAGAGGCTGCGAGCTCGGTGCGTGGGATCCTGCAGAGCAAAGCGGGGCTGTGGGTCCTGCCTCCAGCCAGAGCCCGCTCTGCCAAGCACACCGTGCCCCGGGCAAAGCATCCCCACCAGGACCCCATCTGAGAGCAGGAGGCACGCAGAGCCCCTGAGGCGGCAGGGGATGGACCCACACGGGTGGGTGCAGCCCCATTCCAGGCAGGGCACCAGCCCGGGAAAGGCCCCGCTGCCCCATTCCCAGCGGCACCGCTGCTGCGCCGGCCTCATTCGCTTCGGATCCACCCAATTACAGCTAATTAGCTTTTCTGCCATAAAACCCTAAGGAGACAATGGAGAAAAGCCTCCTGCCTTTGACAGTAATGAAGTTAAATAGATATTTATTTATCCTTTTATTAGGCAAACCAATTATAATTTTACGCTTCAAATAGCTAATTTTTAAATGTGATGTCGAAGCATATGTATATACCAGCGAAATATATAGCCAGACCTGGCCTGTAACAGTCCTGCCTCATTAACAGAGCGGCTAAGTTGGTATTTAAATATACTCTAATGCACCCATTCATAAAATGATAATTAAAAATAGGCTGAAATGCAGCCATTAGACAGAAATCCAGGTTATTTATAGGCTCGGTTTTCAGTTTCGAGTGATAAACCCCTGGTAATTGCCTGGGCTGCTGAGGTTTGGCTTCCCCTGGAGCTTGGGCTGGGAAAGCGGAGCTGGGCGCTTCCCACCGGGCATGGGGCGGCCGCAGAGCGTCCTTTGGCAGCAGCTGGAGGCAGTGGGAGCTGGGCCTGGCTGTGCCGTGACCTGGGGTCACTGGTCTGGGGCTGGGTGTACGCCGGTGATGGGGGGTGGTCCCACCTGAGGGACCCCACGGCAGCTTCCCCCTGAAGTGCCCACATGGTGATGGGAAGCGCCCATCTCACGTCTGCAGAAAGTTTGTGACAGACTGCACGGAGAGGAGAAAAGCTGCCTGGGAGCACCAGCTAACCAGGGAGGGGGGACCTGGAAAAGCACTGGAGAGGAGAGGAACCTTTGGCTGTGTGCGTGCCAGCTGGATGCCTGCGCCTCAGAACTAAGAGGAATGGTAATTAAGCCACCTTAGTCCCAAGTATTTGCACACGCCTAATTGAATGCTGGAGGCAGCTGGTGACGAGGGCCTTGGGTTCCTTTTCTGAGCACAGAGTGGTGCCCCAGCACAGGGAGCCCTGCCGTGCAGTGCCAGCCTGCTCTCCTCGGTGCCCAGCAGCTCCGGGCAGGTCAGGCTGTGGGCTGTCCCTGCTCCATGGGGTCCTCGTGCTCTGGGGATCCCCATTGCTGCATCCCCTCTGGTGGGGCCCTGCTTTCCCACTTCTAACCCTGCCATCTGGACATGGGAATGGGAGGCTGGAGAGCATCCGACGCCTCAGCCAAATGCCAGACACCGGAGATCGTAGAGGGGCTTTTAAAAAATTAATTTTGCTAGCTATAAAGCTCCAGAGAGGGTGATTCAGATCAGCACGGGCAGGATCCACCACGGCACGGGGTGCTTGGAGCCATCTGGCCCAGGCCGAGCCCCATGGCCTGGCCCCTGGCTCCTCTCCATCCTCCTCTTCCCAGGGGCCTCCTGTGCATGGTTCTAGAGGCAGGCGAGAGGCATTCAGCAAATGAGACGTTTGCTTTAAAACGTGAGCTCAGCCGTCTCACACCTATGCAGGATTTTCAGCTAGTTTTGCTGAACACTTCTGGTTGGAGAATGTTTTACTTTGAGGCTAGAGGCGCAAAACGAGCGTGAGAAGTTGGCAGCTTTGCATCCTGCAGCCCAAGGCTGGAGTAAGGAGCACTCCCCAGGACACGGCAGCCCTCCTGCAGTCCTGCCTTGGTGTTACACCATCAGCATTTTCCTCTCAGAGACGTGGGCTCTGTTCCCAATGCCTCTGCTCACAACTCAGCCCTTGGGACACCGATCAGCGCACTCTACTACACATGGAACCTGCAGCAGTGGAGGCACAGGGAGCAGGTGGCAGTGGTGACAGCAGTGGCAGCGCTGGCTGTGGTAGTAACACTGTCCCCTGCTCATGAGAGCACAACACCATGGCCAGCAGCTGCCCCAGGGCTCCATGGTATGGCTGCCTTTGCAGATGCTGCATCCTGCTGTGTGCTCCTGCTGCCTCACACAGCAGCGTTGGGCCTCCCCCAAAGCTGCCAGGGAGATGGGATGGGGTTTTCCAAGGGAGAGAGGCTTTCCAAGGGCAGCCAGGCACTGGCAGAAGGGCACGGTGGAGCAGGACAGCTGCTGGAGCTGGGGATGCTGGAAGCAGCCTGGAGCTGCGGGCACAGCCCCTGTGCTGGGCACACTGCCCCACAGCCCCGCAGCTTTGGCCCCGGCCCCACAGCCCCGGTGGCTCCACGCAACCGCAGCAGCGCAGGGCTCAGCGCGCTCGGATGTGCAGGATGTTTTACATCTCCCATCTGCTTCCCCACCACCTCTGCCATCTGGCTCTCTCCCAACCTGGATACTTTCTTCCTAATGACTTTTCTTGCTTGGGTTCAGAGACTCCAGCATGTGCAGAAGCCTGGCTGCTGCTGCTGTCTCTGAGTCAGCAGTGGTCACAGGTTTGTCTCTGTGCTGCTGCCAGGGCAGTGCTCATTAAGCTGAGCTGTTCTGGGTCATTCTCTCTGCACTGAGCAAGGTGGCTCCAGGACCTGAAGTAAGAGCAAGCTCCTGAAGAGCTGGCAGGATTGGAAAGTGATGGTGGTACAGGTGGTGACGTGGTGCCTCTGCTGTTCCCTCACAGGTTTAGAGGGACCGCTGCGCTCAGGGAGAGGGCAGGTGTGTGCGTGCAGCAGATGTGAGCTGGAGCCCGCCTCGCTGAGACAATGAAGCAAAGAAAAATCCTGAGCTCATGCGGCACGCAGCCTGATGGATCCAGCCATGGCACAGCAAAGGCTTCCAGGACTGCACGCAGCCAAGTTGTGGATTAGAGCAACTCCGAAGCTAATTTTCAGTCACTTGCGTGAAGCATGTGCCACAGTGAATTGATGAGGAACGGGCCATAACTCATTAAGTCCTCTGCTAAGTGCATTCAGCTAACTCCGTGCCCTGCCTGCATCCTGCCTGGAGCAAAGCTTTCTGCAGAAGGGCTCCGAAAAACCGGAGCTCCTGCAGAAGCCTGTGGAGGAGGCACTGCTGCCCTGACACACTGCCCCAGTGAGGGAAGAGTGGAAAAGGGCAGCTTCCTGCTCTGCGATGCTCCCATCTGATGTGGCTGCCAGTGCAGCAGCCCAGGCTCTGCGCCCGTTTCCTGTGAGCGCTGCCCTGGGCAGGCGGTCTCACCCCAGTGCCTGCCTGGTACTCGTGTGCCTTGGTGCAGAGACCCAGGGCAGCCCTGCTGCTGTCAGAGCTCAGCTGCCCAGGGGCTGTGGGCTCTGGCCGTGTGCGAGCGAGCTTGCAGTGTCGGGGTGAAGCTGCAGCAGGGCTGTGGGGCAGTGCGGGCGCTGTGCTGCACTGCAGGTGGTGATTTGTTGGGGTTCCACCCGGCTGGGCTCCCCCCGTGCAGCATCGCTCCCCACACCTACTGAACTCGGTGCAAATTACAACACATCATTTATTAAAGGCTTGCTGTCAAGGTTGACAAGCCCCCAAATTAAGTAGCTTAAAAATTCCATTAGCTGAGGTCTTTCTGGTGCCATGTCCTATCTCACTTTTGTTTATCAACCTTCACGGCTCTGAATATCTAGTAGCTGCTCAGCTGTGTCTGTATGGTGGGGAGACGTGGGGGGACGTGGGGGCAGGGGGAGGAGGAGTTGCATGTGAGCGATACGGGGATTGCTCTATAAGTGCTCCGGGAGCTGCTCACACCAGCCTGTAAACAGGAGGGGCCCAGGTTCACGTTTATTTAGCACTACAGTGGGAGGAGGGAAAGAGGGGGATGCCATGGGCATTGGGTTTCTGGGCCTGGAGGCTGCAGGGCAATTCCAGGTAGGTGCTGCAGGAAGGGCCCTCACCAGGCACAGCCCAAGGAGGTGCCTGGCAGCGTGGGGCAAAATGCCCCTCGTCCTGCACCCTGCAGAAACACCACTCACACGGCAAAGTGCTCTGCTGTGTCACCCACGTTTCCCCCGGGATGGACACGAGTGTGCTGTAGGTGGGAGCAGCACGAACACTCCAGTGCCATCTGCTCAGCAAGCACAGTGTGGGACTGCTCTTGCTTGCTCCCACTTGAAGATACCTCTGCAGTGAAGAGGCGAGGCACTGGGGATGCTGGTGCAGGGAAGTGGCGTGCTGCCAGAACCAGTGCTGATCCCCCAGCCTGGAGCCCTGGGTTTCCCTGCCTGCCTCCTGCTCCTGCCCTGACACTTGCACAGAAGCAGGAAAGGGGCATTTTGTGTCTGCAGCTCTGCACTCCCTGCTCACAGTGCCTCTGGGCGACATCAGCACGGGCAGTGCTCCAAACCGCGGTGCCCTCCCCCGGATTGGAGAGGAGGCAGAGAAATGGAACCGTGCTTTGTTCGAGCAGCTCGCTCAGTCCTCAGCTCCGAGCCTCAAACTTCATCCGTCTGCAAAGCCAAAGCTCCTTCCAGTGCTGAGCAATTAGGGCAAGTGCCATCCTGAGGCTGTGTCAGGCAGCAGTGCAAGCGATCTAACGGGCGGGGAGGGGAGGCCCACTTCCATGGCTGTTCCTTCAGCGAGGAGATGCTGCGAGAGCTTCACATCAGCAGAGCTGCAGCTGTGGCTGCCAAGAGTTCAGTCCCAGGGGCAGCAGAGAGGTATTTGGAGGAGGGCAGCAGTACGGACGGCTGCTGGGAAAACACCGAGTGTCAGTGCAAAGGCTGCTCTGCTGAGCTCCCAGCCTGATTCACAACTGATACACCAGGAGAACTGACTAAACTTAGAGCATGTCTCTAAAGCTCCCCTTATTTTTGCCAAGCGCACGCTGCACCCTTCCCCGTTCCCCAGCATCGTGCCTGGGGAGCAGCCCGGGGTTGTCACTGAGCTCTGCTCCTGCTCTGAGCTGTGAGCACCTCGGCAGCAGCAACCAAACTGAGATTGGTGAAGGCTGCAAACACGATTGTACCCAAATCCGCTGCGTGGCAGCCACGCTCCTGGGAGGCTGTCAGTGCTGGCACTGCGCTGGGCCGAGCGGAGCAGCTGTGCTGGGCGGAGTGCGGGCATGCGGGGATGGGAGATCTGCACCGAGAGCTCCCCTCACCCCTCTGCCTCCAGGAGCAATTACTGGGTGTGAGGGGAATGGGAAATCTGAATGACAAATCTAGGAAAAGCAAACTGCTCCGCTCCGCCAGGAAGGAACCCGGCTATTTTTAATTTCAAGGAGGATGTATGAAGCCAGAAAAAATATTCTGCCTTGTGCAAAAGGAAACAGGAGGAAAGTTCCAGCATCCCAGCTCTGTCTGCCCCGTGGAGCGCTCTCCCCAGGCTTTGTGGGACACGGCTGTGCCCACAGCAGCACAACCACAACCTCTCTTGGTCTCATTTCAGTGGAAGGGAATTGACTTGAAGTGTTTTTCAGTATGAGGCTGTGTATGGCTGTCCCTCATATAATCTTGTGATATTAGAAACCCAAAAAGCTGTATTCATATCATAGAATCATATGTATTCTTGTTCCTTCCTGCAAATTTGATTTCAGAATTTCAATATAAGATTTTGCTGCAGATCCCCCCATTCCTTCTCCCAGGAAGGGAGAGATTGGCTCTGGCTCTGTTGTGCCACAACACGTGGGATTCCTTTTGCTTTGCAGTTATTTACCTCTCACCGCTATGGCTCTTTCCCTTTGCCGTGACAGCTTTAAGAACAAATCAAAAATAATTAGGTAAAATCGGGAAGCGAGTGATGCCGAGGGCTTTCAGACCACTCTCCTGCCTCCTGCTTCCTGGAGAGAGCAGTTCCACAATGAAAACCCTTACACCGTCCGAGAAGAGCTTACCACGAGATGGAGAGGATGAATGGGAGGCAGCGGTGCGAGAGCACCACCGAGAACTGCGGGGTTGGAACCGGGCACTCATGGCAGCACGTGTCTGCACGGAGCATGCAGGACAGCTCCCATCCCTCCTGCAGCCAACCCGGGCAGGATGCTGCTGTTCCCAAGGGAGAGGAGCTCGCTTGCAGCTCCTTGGTGCTCCCTTGCTCTGCTCTGCGATGTCGGAACGTTTTGGTTCATTGGGCCAAAGGTTTACTCATTTGTTTCAATATCTCCGGAGATTATCAGCACATATCAGTGGCAACTTACGAGCACCCTCCAACGACGTGAGTTGTGTTACGAGGCACTTTAACGTTCAGCTGATATCCGTGGATACACTGAATGTTAAATGAATAGAGTACAGCGCGTAACATGCTCACAGCAAATATTATAATGGTTTATCATAAAATGTGACAACTTGACACTATGAAAGAGAGAAGCATTATCCCAGTGCTATCAGTAAATACTATCAAAGTGCTCTCAGTGTTATCCAAACATCCCCTTGTGCTGCCTCCTGCTGCAGCAGGACAGAGTCGAGCTGCTGCTGCTTCCCACAAAGCCTGAGTCCATTTTTGGGACCAGGCCTGGGGCTGCCTGCCACTCCCCCCCCAGCAGCACCGCAGCCCCAGCAGGGCTCCTTCCAGCCCTTCTGCACAGCTGCCTCCATGTGTGCTGAGCCCCTCTCGCTGCCCCAGCTCTCACTGTGTGGGCTGGCAGCAGCCAGGGACCCCACTCCGGGAATACAACCCTCGACTTTTCAGTGAGGTACAATGGGCCTTGTCCTCACCTCTCTGCTCCTCAGAGGAACGTCTCACTTCTGGAGATAAAGTGATATTGTCTGGCTCAGCTAAGAAAGAGGCAGCAATGTCAGGTAGCGGTTAATTTAACTCTGTGGCACTGTCAACTCATTTTGGCTTTCCTTAAAATCACAGTAACTTGGCTAGAAATGGTTCCTCTGAGTGCACGGCTGCTATTCCAACCTCCCCGCACTGATCTTTGCAGCTTTCCCCCGTGCCCGTGGCAGCTGAGCGATGCTCATGGCGCTGTCCCTCTCAGAGCGGGGCCGGGCGAGTTCCCAGGCTGAATCACGGCAGCGCTCTCCAGAAGGCAAAGCCACCTCTGCTCCTCGCCCTGCGCAGTGTGCAGGCTGGCACGGGCAGCACGGGGCAGCAAAGCCAAACAAACCGCAACCCCTCAGCGCAGAGAAAGCTGTGTTACAGCAGAATGTCTCTTTTTGCTGCTGTCTTTATGCGCATCAGGCCCTGAAGCAAGGCAGCCCCTAACCCCCCTGCCCGGGCACGCAGCAGGGAAGGTCGGGCTGCGCTGTGGGGGAGAGGGGAGTGCGGCACCGAGCCCGGCACCCTGCACACAAACAGCTGGGGAGAGCAGGAAGGGGTTAAAGCAAAGCTGCATTTCTGAAGGATGCATGTTTCGTCTTTTCTCTTGACTTTTTTTGCAGTGCTCCCAATTTTTTGGCTGCAGGGAAGGGACCCGCGCTGCAGGGAAGGGACCCCAGCTGTGCCCGCTGCGCTGGGCGGTGCTGCCGCCTGCCCCTCTCCCCTTTGTCCTCCTTCCCGTTGACTCAGGGCATTTTACATCCCTATTGACAACGTGTTTGGGACATTCCGACATTGAAGTGACAGTGGCATTTCCATGACCTGAAACCAGAGACTCTGTCGGTGCGGGCTTTGAAGACATTAGCTGTCCATAATCATGAGTTAGACTTTATCAGGCTTTTAAAGAGCACATGATGGGAACAGCTAGTGACAAAGTGTTTCTGCAGAGCACGATCCGGCCTGGCAGTATTTATCTCCTCAAGCCCTTGGAATTTGCAATATTCATTAGGAGTTGGGAAAAAAAAAATGTGCTTCCTTTGGAACAATGCAAATTGTGAAAGGAAACCTCTCTCACTCGTGCGCCCTGCAGCTCTGACTCCGGCGTGGTGGAGAAGCAATTAAAACCCTTGGAGCCCATTAGCGGGCTCGTTCATTAGAGCCACGACTGCCGGGGAAGGGCTGGAGCCCACGACAGGCGGCACAGAAACCTCCTGCAGGCAGCGCAGTGCCAGGGCCCGTCGGCTCGGCTCCTTGCTCTTTGTTTCTTTCCACTCCAGGGGAGCTTCCCTGGCCTGCGAGCTGGGGCACAGAGGGGTCTGTGAGCCCACAGGGCGATCTGCAGAGGGCTTCACTCCGGGAGCAGCACAGGGCTGTGACAGGGCGGTGTTCAGTGGCAGGCAGCATTTCACAGCTTGGTGTGGCCACACCGTGTGGGACCGTGCCATGGCACACAGGACCACATCACACCACGTGGAACCGTGCCCAGGGGCTCCCACTATCACCCACTCTGACCAGTGGTGCTCCAGGAGAGCCTGCAGGGCCAGCATGGGCAGCTCACGTCCTGCTTGGCATCCCCATCACAGCACAGCTGCACGGGGAGGAGAGGCTGTGGCCGATGTCTGCGGTGTTTACTCTCCTGCACATGGTTTCACACAATGCGTTTTGATCTGTGTGCTCCAGAATCAGCCTCCCCTTCCCCTCCTGCCCGCTGGGACCACGTCTGATGTCTCTGCCTGCTGCTGCCTGGAACCTTCATGTTTTCCCTGCTCCTCTTGGGCTCTGCAGTGTCCTAACTTCCAGAGCAAACTGTGCTATGAGAACCAGACAGCGTTACAGCATTCCTGTGTAGAGCATCACCCTGGATTCAGTGCCTGCATTCAGCAGAGGAGCCTGGGGGTGCTGCAGCCAGAGTGGCTGCACAGGACCCTGCTGTCTGCGGGTACCACTCAGCCTCCTCACCATGCAGCTCCTGCAGGAAGAAGGGCACGGCAGAGCCGAGCGACCTCATGGGATGGATGCAGTGGTGTGGAGCAGGTGGTAACCAGAGTCACTGCCCTGCACGGGCCTGCAGCAAACTCAGGGAGTTGATGTTGGAAGGACAGGAGGGAGCTGGTTTGCTGCTGGACTCATGATTGTCAGCTTGACTAACTGCAAGATATGGAAGCTTCTGCCTCAATGTGAAAAAATGAACCCATCTTATAAAGGGAAGGAGAGGGTTTGTGCCTAGCGCTGTGGCACAGTGTGTGTGTGCTGGGTGCAGGCAGCACTCCTGCCTCTGCCATGGCTCTGGGGAGCAGCTGCCGGGGAAGGGGTTAAGGTGCCCGGGGCTCGGCCGGGAATTCCTTTCCAGGAGGCTGCCTGCCACTCTCTGACAGCTCCTTTCAGCCCAGCACAAAGGCAGCGCTCCCCTTGCCCTCTCCATCTCTCCCATCCGAGCCAGCGAGCAGCTATAATCTCACTAGCAGAGGCTTTTTCTGCTGTCAGCTCGAGCCTCCTTTGCCATGTGAGTGGCTCAGATCTCCAGCAATGTAAAAAAGCTAATGAACGAGTAATAAACAAGTGTAACCAAGCAGAAAGCCTGCACACAGTCACATCTGAGCCAGCGCGGCTCTTAGCGAGGCTTGGAGACGCAGCCAAGAGACACATATGTAACTAAAGGAGGTCTGATCTTTGTATCCAGAGATAAAACACGGGGGGCATGCGTGGAGGTGACGGGGAGGGAAAGTCATGATGGAGACAGAAACAGGAGGAGAGGGGGAGAAAAGAGCAGAGAAGGAGATGGGAGCGGGTCTCCTGTCTGGGCTCCCCATCCTGCGGAGCTGACCGCTGCCAGCTGGCAGCCAGGATTTCCACGGGTCATTGAAAGAACGAGGAGGAAATGTTGCTTTTTTAGTAAGGATAAATAAGGAAAAAGAGTAGACAGAGCCCATCGTGGTCATCTTCCCCTGTCTGTTCATCACAGTTAGTCATCGCAGCCTTTGGGGTCAAGGGCTTTCGCAGCCATGTGCTCTGTCTGCTCTGCACAGGGCTGTCACCCATCCCCTATGCCATGCTGTGCCCTAAAACACCACGAGGCAGCTGAAATCCACCCCGAACCCTCCTGCACTGCACGGTGAACGTTGCTCAGAGCCCCTGCGAGCTGTCCCATCATAGTGCTGACATGAGAACACTGCCCAGAGCAGCACGACAGACAAAGCAGAGCGCTGGGAGACGTTATGGGAAATGACAACCTAATGCCTCCTGACGAAGTCACAGGTCACCATTTTTTCCTCCTAATTTCCACAGCTAAAAAAAAAAAAAAAATTGCAGCGCTCTTGTTCCCCCCGGTTAAAAGTCATAAGAAAAGTAAATTAACAGCATCAAAGAGTTAAAAAAAAAAAAAGGGGGGGAAAAAAAGCCCTACATAAAAGGAACTGGTCAATTTGAAGACCAGCTGAAAAGAATTGGGAAAGAGCCAAGGCCCTGATTCATCAGGGCTTGCCACTTTAAATATCTAGGTTGCTCCTTTGAAGAAAATCGTTGGAGTCAATGGACTCTCTTAAACGTTTGAAATCGGACAGGTGACTGAACCCCTTGCTGAACCCAGGCCTGAAAAGTTGCATTCCCCTCTGAGCACCCCTCCCCACCCGCTGTGTGCCCCTGCACCCCACGCACCCTGCGCTCCCCACCCACTGCCCTAAGGAGCAGCGCTATGGGCAGCAGCCCCAGGCCTGCATTATCTTCATGGAGAGCAATTTTAAGCTGAATTACCTCACCTATAAGTGCAGCCACTCCTGTTCGGCGGTGCTGGACATCTGTATAACAGCTGCCAGAGAAGCGTCAGGGGGAAATTGGAAAGATACATGGCGATGGTTGTTTACGGAGTGGTTTAATAAAATCAGCTTAATGCGTAAGTGGGAGAGCAGGAGCAGAAGTATGTTCCTGCGAGCTCTGTTATTTGAACCGGGAAACATCTATCACGGACTCAAACAAAAGGAGACAAAAAGTATATTGCATTCGGTATTTCTTCTCCAGATTTATTTATCATTGTCACGTCTGTTTCTTCCTTCCCTCTGCATTCCTGTCCCTCGGTAATACTGTAATATCTTTTATTATAGTACGTTATATAATACAGTCTATTGCTGTGAATATTGTTATTCCAAGACCAGACTTCTTTATTCTGACCCAGTTCTGGCAGTGCTCCTCCGCAATCAAGGAACTCTCCTGCTCGAGCTGGGTTGGAGCAGAGACCTGCATTCCTCGTCTGCGGTTAGCACAAGGAAGAGAAAAATATCTTCTTTACTTCCATTTCCTGGAAGAGCCGGAGCCGATGGTTCTGAATTCACCGTGGCACAACTTCACGGTGCTGCGGTGCTTCCCCATGCACCGGGACAACAGCAGCAGAACAGCCCCCGACTGAGGCTGAGCACAGAGACCTTCTTCTCCATGCCCTCTTTGTTCCCAGGTATTGTCTATAGCTCCTTGAGTCCCACATCCGCTGCGTGTAATTCTGATAACTAGTGATTGCAATGGGGATAACAGTGTTGGGTTTTTATTTCGAGCCCACACACCCATTTTAACTCGTCGTGGACTGTAAATGGCCAGAGAGCCTTGTGGTGAGGAGGGACTGCCAGCCCCACGGGGACTCGCTGCCACACAGCAGCGCAGAACATGAAGGTATTAAAAGGTTTCAAGAGGGGATTGGGGGCCTTCTCTGAAGGCAAGTCCAGGGGATATTGAGCACCTCCAGAAGAATAAACCTCATCCTGGCAGGGCATGAGAGGATGCAGTGGGATACAGCCACTCTCTGCTTGAGTTATTTCTCGTCTTCTTCCCTGAGCATCCATATCTGGCCACATGTGGCCAGGCTGGATGCACTGTGCAGCCTTCCTGGGCTGGTGTCCCCTGCTGCACCGCTGTGACACTGGGGCTGCCATTTTGTGGCAATGTAGGGGCAGGGGGAATGGAGGAAAAAAGGTTCTGGAATGTCAACAAAAAAATAATCTTGTGCAAATAAACAGCATGGATGGATTATCCCACACTGTTTGCACAGGGGCGAGAGCAGCACTCAGCCAGGAAGCACAAAGACACGTGGAGGGTAGGGACCTAAGCACAAACACGCTGCATCCGTCTTCCAGCAGAGCGTCTCCTGGCACTTCCCAAGCAGGAGCTGCCATCAGACATCACCAACCGAGCTCTGGGGTGAGCCCAGGGCTGGGCTGCGGCTCCTCCCCTCCCCTGGCCTGGTGGCAGGAGGCTTTGCACAGCCTGCAGCCAACTCGGCAGCAAGAAAACCTCCCTGCGCACGCCTGGCCCTGTTGTGCTGCTTTGCACCGAGTCCACGTGTGTTGGGCAGGTGAGAGCAGATCTCCTGCGGCCTCAGCTTTGGTACTTTTGGGATGTGACATCTGGGAGCTCCTTGTTTGTGGGAGCACAGTCATGCACGCGTGGCCGAGGCAGAGCAGCAGCGTGACGCTCCTGTGCCACAGAGCTGTGGCACCACGTGGCAAAGGGAGCCAGGAAAGCAGCCCCTGCTCATTTGTTCTGTGTGACATCACGGCCTCCTCTGGCTTTTTTCACAGCTTCCCTGTGTTGTATTTAATAGACTTAATGGATCACACAGCACTGTAACAACAACAGACCTTCAATGTTTTTATTAAAGCCATCTACAAAAATCCCTCTGCGCTGCAGCTTTCCTGCAGGGTGACTTCTGCTGAGATGCTGTTTCCATTAAGGACAATTGCGGAGAGTAAAGAAAGAATGAACAAACAAATGGAAAAAAAAGGGGGGGGAGCGGAGGAGCGCTCGAGCTGCGGGTGGAAGCGGCTGCAGCGGGGCTGGCCAGTGCTCGGCGGGTGTCCCTGTCACTGCATTGCATTGGAGTTCCTGCAGCAGCACCGAGTTCTCCGTGCAGTGCAGAATCCACAGCTATGGGCTGTGATGTCAGAGCTGCTGCTCTGGCCTCCCAGTGAGATCACAGGGGGAAGTGCTGTTTTTATACTTGTCGGGTGTGACTTATTTGCTATATCCATTAAGGCTGGAAGTGATGCAGAGGAAAGAGGCTTTTCCCCATTCAGGAGCAGCCTGGTGTGCGCCTTGAGGTTTGATGTATGCCACCACCCAGCCAGTGTTGTAGCATTGCTTGTTAAACATTTGGGTCTGTAGCGCTGCAAAGTAATAGAAGGGGCTGGTGAGCCTGGAGCTGGCACCACACGCACGCATCAGCAGCACTCTGTCCTGCAGGGAGCTGGGACTCCTCCCGTGCACGTGGCTGCAGGAAAGCACCTTCCCGGCCACAGGGATGCAGGGGTCCTCGGGGGCATTTCTGCAGGCTCTCCCAGGGATGCTGTGCTGCACTTTGGGCACTGGCTGTGCAGCAGGGGAAGATGCCATCAGAGACCCCTCCTCTCTGCACCACAACACAGAGCACTGCCAGGGAGCTCAGCCATGCTTGGAGCCATGACTGGTCCTAGACCGTGGTGCCCCAAGTGTACTGGGCTCTGGCATGGCCCGAAGAGGCTCTGAGCAGTGCATGCTTGGCGCTTTCCCTCTGCCTGGCTTTGGGGACAGTGCATGGGAGATCTATGAGAGAGAGGTGTGGGATGCAGCTCTCAGTGTTTCCCCTTCCCCCTTCACCTGGCCTTGCAAGCATCTCTTCTCCATTAGTTGGGAGCCCCTCAGCTTGCTGCTTTTTCTTTCAACCTTTCTCTTTCCCAAAACTGATATCTGTGCACTCCATTTTGTGGATGCTCAGAGCTCAGAAAGCTCTGGAGAAGGACTCCTACAGGAGCTCCTCATCCAGCTGCAGCTGCCATCAGAGTCCTGCCTGCTGTCCCAGTGCTGACCTAACAGTCTCCTTCAGGCCCAGGCTAGAGAAAGTTGGGGACAGATGGGAATTTCTTTCAGGGGGAAGATTTTGGGTTTTGACTGCAGCTTTGAACCTTCCTTCCAGCTCCCAGGGAAGCTGACCCAAGCGATCCCATCAGTCAGCACCCACAGCTCTGGCTCTGAAGGTTACCGCTCCATCCTGCCCCATCCCAAGGAGCACGATGACGGATAGGGTCTGTCAGCCCTGCAGGTATTTTGGTTTCAGGAGCAGCCCAGGCAGCCGAGGCATGTGGTGGGACACTGAGATCTGGGGCTCCTGCTGTGACAGGGAGGACACTGTGCAAGCACTGTGGGTGCACTAAGGCCCAATGAGATGGACTCCTTTCACTTTGGAGCTGGCAGAGGCAGCTGTCCCCCTTCCACATGACGTCTCTGAGGATACAGCAGGGCTGGCCAGGAGCAGATCAGGTGGCTCAGAGGAGCTTCGTGGAGCCCAGGCTTGAAGTGCATGATGCAGGCTGCTGCCTGGGTTCTCATTTCCCCAAATTCTCTCTTTCTGTCTCATTGCCTGTGTCTGCACACCTCTTTGTGTGTGAGCTCTCCAGTACCAAAGAATTCTGCTCGAAGAGTTGATAGACTCGGGTAAAACTCTCTGATTTATGCCACTCTGACACTTGCTTGGCTAAAACACCTAGAGAGGACCATCGTACCTGCCCTGCCAGACCGTGCTCTGAGCCCTAAATCAAAGGAGACTGCTCCTTGCCTCTCCTTTTCCTATAACAAATCACAAACTATTTCCATTTGTCCGTAGCCAGCATGCTGTTCCCCTTAATGCGCTAAGCTTCCCAACATGATGTTTAGCACATGTTCTTTCGCACTGCCCCCCTCCGCTCAAAGGCAGCCTTGTAGTTTGCAAATGGGATGAAACCACCGTGTGGGCCAGTGTCTTGGCTCCGCTCCCGCCTCACTCTGCAGATGCCAGAACCTTGACTGCACCTTCCAAGTCATTATGTATGTTCAAAAGCCAGCCAGAAAGGCGAGGAGGATAAAAGCGAGCAAAAATATATATATGTATAGAAAAAATCCCTAATGTGCGTAAGGGAAGGCTCCGAGGCGTGCCCCCCCCGGAGCTCTACCTGTGGTCCTCCCCATGACCACCCTTTGCAAGGTGCTCCTTGTGCATTGGCTCCTGGGGAAGAGAAGCCCCCCAGCCAGCCTGCACGGGTTGGTCTGGGATGGTGCCATGCTCAACACACCAGGTGAGAACCTCCACGGGATCTGTTGGGGCATGGAAGGAAATGCTGGGATGTGGGCTTGGTGTGCTCAGACGCACGGAGCCTTATCAGGGTAATCAAAAAATGCTTCAGAAGAGTTAATGGAGGCGAACACAAAGAGATGTGGTTGTCTGCGTAAACAGGGAACTGCAGCCACAAGAGAGGATCAAAGTGGGAGATGTTCACCCGAAGCCACAGGCTGGGGAGCTGCTGGCAGCTCGTGGTGAGCTGGTGGTGGAGCTCAGGGCAGCTCCTGGGGGGATGGAAGGTGCAGACGTGTCCCTCAGCCTCCTCCATAGCCCCAGTGTCTGTGGGCACCTCCTCCACTTGCAACAGAGATGGGCATCTGAGGAGCCCAGCATAGGGCAGATCTGGATGTTGGGTGCGCGCAGAGCGGAGGAACACCAGAGGGGGGAGATCAGCAACACAGGTGAGAGAGCTGGGGGTGGTCAGCCTGGAGAAGGGACGGCTTCAGGGAGACCTCACTGCGTCCTGCTGGAGCTTGAAGGGAGCTTGTACACGGGAGGAGAGGTCTCTTCACCTCCCCTTCCTGCTTCTATTCTCTGGCCTTTCCCAGATGCTGCAGCGCTGGAGCAGCCCTCAGCGCTGTGCAGGGACGCTGCCCGCAGCCTGGTCTGCCTGCTGAGCTCAGCCGGTGGCTGCAGGGCTGCTGGTGGCCAGGAGTCACCGCTGCCAGCAGTGCCAGCACCAGCCGTGCTCCCGCAGCTGCCGTCCTTGGCCGCGCCGTGCCCGAGGTGCTGGGCCTACCCCAGTGACCTGGAGCTGTTCGCCATGCTCCTGCAGAAGACCCAGATTGTAATGCCAGCGGAGCAGCTGCATAAACGTTCCCTGACATTTCGGAGACGGAATAGATTGTGCTGTTCAAACCTCCTCTTTCAGAAAGCATCCAGATAATACCTTTTCAATTCGAGAGAACTTTTGTTGGCTTTAAAGATTTGATGATAATTTCCAGCAGAGGCCATCAGACAGCCGATCTGCTCCGCTCTTCCCCGTCCCAGGATGTCCTGCAGGCCAGCGCTCCCTTTTTCTCTGCAGGATGTCCTCCATCATGCCCACGCTCCTCTGCATTCACAGCTTCCCTGGCTCTTCAAAATCTTTCCAACACCGAGGCAGCTATTCTAGCCATTAACCAGCCCTTTCTGAATGCGTACCAGCCCTCCAGTGTGTGCCTGCCCCACTGTCTCTGGGCCACAAAAAAAAAGCTAAAGGCATCATCAAGTTTGTTAATTGCCATCCACTGCTAAACTTCTGTGCTGAGATTGTGACATCTTATTTAATAGGACTATTCCCTTGGCCTCGGAGTTTCAGGCAAAGATTGCAGACAACTAATGAGCTTCACAAAAGGCCCACAAGCCAAAGGAGCCGGGCTCAGCTTTGCCATCTGGAAGAATTAGCTTCAGAGTAAAGTTTTCTGCAGTCAAAAAAGAATTCAAATAAATGGATTGAGGTCTAGGGATGATCACACGGTCCCAGTTCCCAGCTCCCATGTGGCAGAGAGGAGGGGCTGACATTTCTGCCAGCGTCCTGGCAGCGCCCGTTCCCCGGGCTGGGCCCTGTCTGTGTCCCCCCACGCTGCACACGGCGGTGGCAGAGCCCCCCATGCCCACAGCACGCGGGAGCCGCTCCCCCGCTGCCCCACGTCTGCCCTGTGCCCCCGCTGGAGCCATTGCTCTGCTTCCATCCAGACGCATTCCGATCCGTTGTCATGCAGTGCAGTTATGAAAATGTATTCTCCCCCCACCCCCCCCCAGCTTTGAAGCATGGAGAAGTGGCTGTTAGATGCTGAAATATTTACTTTGCTTTTTCACGTTAGAGCTGGCAGCGAGCGGCATTATGCTTTATTAAAATGAGAGTGCTCTTACACATGGGCTCAGCTAAAAGGCAACGTGCCCTTTCTGCTCCATCCCACACAATGAGTCCTAATTAGTGAGAAATATCACTCAAACACCGGCCTTTCCTTGTTTAAAAACAAACAATGTATCACAGCTGATAAGAATTTAAAAACAAATAAACAGCGGTTTCGATTTGCATAGGACCTACAAATGAAGCGCGCTATGCGCAGTCAGGAGAGAGGATCAAACTGATCACGATTTCTTTCCAGAGCTGTGCAGACATGAAGACTGATGTTGCTGAAGCCAGCAGCCGGACGGAGGGGGCTTTCTGCAAAGCCAGCCTGGGTTCTGGCTCCCTTCGGGCAGACACTGGCGTGCTCCTCACCCCGACTCCTCCCGGCTGCTCTTTCAGACCTCCCGAGCTCCCCATCTTTCAGTGTCCCTCTCAGGAGACCCTCGTACATCATGGTTAGGTTTAGGTTGCCACCCAGAGAGGATTCTGCAGCTCAAGCCCCGTGTCACGGTCTGGTGAATGGCATGAGGAGAATGGCCAAGGCTTGCGTGGCAGTTATCAGATGTGAGAAGAGGATTCGCTGAAAAAACACAAGGCAGCAGAATCTGGGTGGGTGAAGCTGGGGCGTGGGCCCACAAGATGAATGTACCGAGTTCTGTGCAGTGAAGGGAAAGCCAAGCATTCATTGTCCTTTGCATCCTGGCAGCAGAGGGGCTCCCCTTGGGGCACTCACCACTCAGGTGACACATGTCCACCTGCCTGTGATGGAGGAGGTGCACTGGGAAGGGCCCTAAGGCAGCTCCGTGCTGGGAAGGGCATCACAGGGGTCTGCATTCTGCTGGTGACAGCGGGGCCGGGATGCTCTGAGACAGAGGGTCAGGGAATGCAGGGGACACCAGCAGGACGATGGGCGCAGCGCCTACAGGAGCACGGGCACCGCTCCGAGCTCTGGTGGGGTGTCCCTGTGATTCCCACACAGGGCTGGTCAGTAAGGTTTTATGTCGCCTTGCCCACACGGCCCTGCTGCAAGCAGGGCTTTCCACAGGAGGAAGGGCCCTCCAGTTGAGTTTCCTTTGGAAGAAAGAAGGGTTTGGGTAACCTGGCTGGAACAGAGCATGTTGATTCTTTTTTAATCCCCCGGTGGTTCTTAACTTCAAAATATTTGTCAAACTGAGTTCAAAACAGGACAGGAAGCACACAGTGCGGGATTCCTGCCTGCCTGCACGTCTGCAAAGCCACCAGCCGTGGCTCACGGGGTCCTGCAGCTGGGACAGAAGATTTACTGCTGCAGAGCAGGCGCTCAGCCCTGCGCTTGTTTTCCAGCCCCGTCCTGCTGTGTTGCATTACCGCATCGCTGCTGCCATCCCGCCTCATCTCCACATCCATGGCAGGGACATGGGCCAGCTCTGCAGTGCTCACAGGCACAGAGCTCCTCCTCCCAGGTGCCAGGCATGATGCTGCCCTGGGGACAGTGGGTGACAGTGCTGGCACTTGCAGGGGCACGGGGAGCGGCTGCAAGGGGTGGGAATGCAGTGAGACCGAGAGCAGGATGAGATCAACTGACCTGGAGGGAAAAATGAGAAAGCAAACACGAGCTGGGAGGCAGGCTGAGTGCAGAGAATGAGAGCTACCAGGAGGTTCTGTTAAACACGAAGCGGGAGCCAGCCCAGGAGGAACATACACAGAATGCATGCAAATCTCTTCTGCTCTGACAAAGAGCGTTTCCCACAGCCTCAGCTCAGAGCTCGGTGTGTGCACCCTCCCTGCAGCCGGGGCAGGGTGGTGGGCAGGCTGCAGGCTGCAGCCCTTGGTGTCTTTTCCAAAGGAGCCGCCAGCTTCCCGCGCTGCTAAAGCCCCAAACCACACTCCATAGGTTCACCCATCACATCCTCAGTCAGATGGGGAACAAAGCCCCATGGCCACAGCCCCAAAGTGCACCTCCCATCCTCCCCACCACAGGGCTTTCACAGTGCAAGGGACTGCTGGGCTGCCCGGCATCTCCTCTACTGCTGCCTGAGGCACCTCGGCTGTGCCCTCCAGCTGGGGCTATTTTTGCTTCAACATTTGAGGTTAAGCAGATCACCCATAGATCTTGGGGTCTGAAGGCTGAGAGATTTGCTGTGCTGGAAAAAGTCTCATAGTACGAGTCTGGAGTGACGTGGCTCATCCAGCTCCATCTGGGCACCACAGGAACAATTTCCAGTTGCTCTCAGCACGAGCAAGTGCCAACGAGTAAATTTTAGGAAAACATCAATTACAGATTACTGTTGTGGAACCTCGAGACCGGCAAACTCCAGCAGGTGCTGATGGGCCACTGCTCTGCCGGGTTCCTCCCCACTGCCTGCTGTGCTCGCTGGGTTATCAGCACCCACCTGGGTTCCCCGCACCCAACCCCGTGCCTTCTCTCCCCACCGTGTGCGAAAACCCCAAATCCGCTGCTCAAAGCGGATCATAATTCCATACAATGTTTCATTCTAAGCAGCACCATGGACTTGAAAACAATCCTGATCCATCTCTTTGGGGCTTAAATTCCAGCATCTGACTCTGCAGAGCCCCTGTGCAGCCACGCACAGGCATGGAGCGGATGCCACCTTCCCATTGTCTGACCGAAGCAGAGGCTTAAAAGCTGCTGCTCTGTAATATTTCAGCAAAAAGATCATTTTAAGTAGCAAGATGATAAGGCTTCCAGGTTTAAAACTCAGAAGCCATAAATGATCTCTTTGCCTCAAGAATTAAGCCCAATGAAAATACAATATTTCCTTCAGAAGCAAGAGCTCCCTCTTAGCCAGGAGGAGGATGGAGGATGACACGTGCCCCAGATGAGCAGCCAGCGATCAGCCCTGCCAACAGCAGAACGCAGCCGTGCTTCTGCGAAGAGGGCTTTGCGTAATCCCATCGTATTTACCAGAGCTCTGGAGATTGTCCTGCTGGAAGCGCGGGTAGACCGGCGATGCAGAGGTAGCGTTATGCATTTTTTGTCTGCCAGCACGCCATTATCACACAAAGCAAAATCCCAATTAGTAGAAGTCATGGATTTCTACAAGTCAACCAGTTGGCACAGACCTGGAGGGGGAGCAGTGCTAATTATCGATTATTTTGAATCAGTGCTCCCTCCGTGTGCTTACATCAGAGGCACTGCCTGGGGGGAGCTGCGCTGGGACACGTGGCAGCAGGGACAGCTCTTCCCAGCATCCATCGGCTCCGGCCAGCTCTGCCCTGCAGCTGCACCGCACCGCAGGCATCCACAGAGAGCACAGCCTGGGGACGGGCCCCCACCAAAGGCCAAGTTTTTCCACAGCCCTTGCAGCAAGGAGGTTCTCTCAGAGCGTGCTCAAGCTTCTCGTGCTCTATGTGCCAGCAGGAAGGTGGGAGGGTGCGGGCTCTCTGTTTACACTCGGCGAGGCTGAGCAGAGCAGCAGAAATTTCGCAGACCTCATCCTCCTTCTCGGGGCTTTGATCTAGAGCCAGGAGCCGCTCCTCACAGAGCTGCCCCGCGAGCCGTGCAGGAGGCCGGGCTGGCACAGGTGCTTGGGATGAAGTGGCAGCAACACTGGCTTTCATGTCCACGTGCAGATGGCTACTGAGCGTCATAGAATCCAAGAATGGCTTGGGTTGGAAGGGACCTCAGGGATCATCAAGATCCAATCCCCCTGCTGCAGGCAGGGCCACCAACCTCCGCATCTTGGGTGCTGCAATGCATTGTAAGGCTGTGGATGGGACAGGTGGCTGCAAGACATGCTTGCCAGCAGCCTTCAGCAGCAGCGTCCTGCTTTGTGCATCCAATAGGTGCCTCAATCATGCTACCTGTGTGCTCTGCCCACACTGCGGAATGCAGCCCCAGGGCTGGGGGTGATGCTGCACCAGGAGGGCACAACTTGTTGCCGTGAGCGCTTCCATCCACGGGCTGTGATGGATGTAAAGCGTTTAAGTCAGAACACAGCAGCCGCAGAACAGCAAGCCAGCCGAGCACTCTTCAATCCACTTTATTGATTTATTCCCTTCACTCCCATCCCTAATGCTCCTCTCAGCTCTACGTGGCTCAATGCAGCACAAATTAACAGAGCCCACAAAAGCCCTTTGAAGCCATTCCCCTGATTAACAGGTCTGTAGTGCTGAAAGATATCTTCATTTTAATAACCTGGCACTAAATGGATTACAGCCATGAAACACCACTCCCCAAAGGGAGAAGTGGCACATATTTCTGTGTGCTGTAGGAATCGACGAAGATTGGGACAAATGATTCAAATAAGGATCAAAAAAGGGAAAGAGGAAAGTTATGGGAGACAAAACGCTGCGGGGATTCAGTGAAGACTCCGTGATGGGTGTGTGGGGGGGGTCAGCACAGGGCTGGGCACACCGGGGATGCCTGCATCCTCTGCAGCAGACAGGAAGTGCCCTGCTGCCCCCCTGCCCCGCTCCAGCCTTGCTGCCCATGCTGGGGGCTCTGCACAGCCCTGCCAGGTGTCCTCATGCATTGTGTCCCTCTTTGTAAAGAGAACATATCCTTCAGTGATACGTCTGTCTCTCAGCACAGCCCCAAAACGTCTGTAGCTTCTTTTTCTAACCCAGCTGGACTTTCCTCTTTCTTTCCAGCCATGTCATAGCCAGGAACCTCAGGGCACTTCCATTTATCGTGCAGCAACCCGCAGAGGTGAGCACGAGCCTGGTGGGGGATGCCCCAGCTCCCATCCCAGATCTGCTCATCAGCAGGAGCCAGGCTGGGATCAAAACAGTGGGGGCAGTGAGCACATCCCCCAGGTCCTCCCAGGGCTCCGTTTTCAGTCTCCCACCAGGACTGAAAGCCTCTTGAGATGCTCATTCTGGATGAAGGCTCTCCATGCACAGAGGTGTGGGCATTATTCAGAGCCCTTTTCAGAGCTCAGGCTCCTACCTACCCTGCCAGGTGCTGGAGCTTTGGCCCTAAAGGCTTGTTGGGCCCCTCTGACCCTCTCCTGAGAGTGCACCCACACTGCCAGGTGCCTCGGGGGCATTCCCTGCCGTTGTCCCCCCCATCTGTCACCCCAGATAACCTCAGGCCCAGGGAAGGGGAGTGGAAGGTTCGGAGCCAGCCGGAGGAAGGCAGACGGATTATAAGGTGTTTATGCTTCTGCAAAATTAAAGTCTTGAAGGCGAGACAGGTTTACATTGGCAAAGAATTAATGGTTTGATGTAGCACAAAGGGACAGCGAGAGCAGAGAGAGGGGCTATCTATCAGCATGCACTGATGGCATAAAGGAAAGAGATGCAGGCATAAATCAGGTCCTGCACAGGAAATAAGGAGGATGGATGACAGGCAGTAGCTGGTGAGCTGTTACTCCTACAGTGCTCCTGAAGATGCAGAAAATGTGGCCAGGTGCTTCTAGTCCCCATTTCACCGAGGGCACAGTGGGTGTCCCTGGATGGGTGAAGCTGTCCCACTTGGAGGTGCTCAGCCCCAGCACAGCACAGGGCTGCAGGAACTGCACAGGCTGTGGGGCCCTGTCCCAGGCAGAGGGACACTGGGGACATCGGTCTCACACTCTGCAGGCGCCGATGAACAGGTACCACCTCTACGTCCATGAGGAACCAAACATACCTGGTGTGACTCCAAGCAGAGGATGCTTCTCTTCCCTGGAGCAGTGGCTGAATTTGACTGATCTGGGGAAGGTGCATGAACTGTTCTGCTCATTCCAGGCTCCCTGCAGCCTGGCCCTGCCCTGGACACACTAGCATCACCGTGTTGCTCCTTCTGCTGGTCCTCGTCCAGCCCTGATGACGAGCACCTTCCTCAGTTTGCCAGTCCCCACTTCTGAGGTTTTGGGCCCGGTTTTATCTAGTTACTCTCTAGCGCTCCCTGAGCAGCCTCTTGTGCTGCTCTGCACTTCAAAGGGAAATGAAACTTTACACATTTAATTGAAGCCAATTTCCTCCCTGTTGTCGGGTTAGCGAGGGGGGATTAATGTGAGCCAAGGCTCAGTCCCCCAGAGACACCCAAACATTTCAACACATGGGGCAGCCCCAAAGGATGGAGACCATGCGATGGGGAGCAGGGGCGAGCAGGGCTCATCGGGAGCAGCTGAAGCACATAAATCTCTCAGTCTATCAAGAGCTGCTGCCTCTCTCCACACTTTCCTTAAGCTATGCTTTACCTGAGGCAATTAAACTCCCTTTCATCAGAAGTCCTGGTGCTAATTTGCATCCTGCTTAGCAATATAATGGGGAAAAGGACCTGGGAGGTTCTGCAGGCTGGCACAGGGCCGGGCTGGACACGGCGCAGCTTGCAGTAAGTCCCACCGAGCTGCTCCATCCTGCAGCTGCTGCGGGTGGCAGGGCTGGAGAGGATCCCGCAGGCTGTGCTGGTCTTCTTGCAGTGCAAGTTGTGTGGCAAGGAGGGAAGCAGGGCTGCTCGGAAAGCAGAGAAGGATGAGGACTGGGGATATTTGGCGGTGCTCATGGGTATGGACCAGGCTCCGTTTCCTCTGCAGCTTCTCACCCCTATTAGGATGCAGTGCTCTGCTCACAGGACAGTGACCTCCTTGCTCAACTCCATCAGGCACTGTCCCATCTTCACCCCACCTGCGTGCCTGTCATCCTACAGGGTGCAGATGGGTTTAGTAGAGAGGGATGAGGGTGTCAGCACGATGCTGGAGCACTGGGCAGCTCACACCCCCTCCCCGCCAGCCATGCCATGAGCAGTGCTGCTCACACCCTTAGCTCGGGGCCTTCCCTGGAGCACAGGGAGCACCACAGCTGTGTGATACCCTGCAATAAAGCAGGGCCAGTGATGGATTGTACACGGGTCGGGAAAGCCGTGAGCTCAGGGTTTGTTTGGACAGTTTTAGGGTTGCTTTGAGCCATAAGAGCCAGCTGCTATCCACAAAATGCTGTCACAGCCACCGCTGGGACTGCTATTCCTGAGCTCTGACCCGGGGGCCCACGGCATGAAGCCTCCCTCCTGGCTGGCGCATTCCTGGGGCTGCCTTTGCTGTTTGGTCTGCTTTGAAATAGTTTCCAGTGCTGGTTGCTGGAGCTGGGGGAGCAGTGGGATAGTGCCATGGAGGAGAGCTGCTGGGGAGGGTGCAGGGACAGCATGAGGTCTCTGGGAACAGACAGAAGGCATTTAGCTCCAACATCAGCCCATCTCTGCTGCCTCCTCAGGCTGAGGGCTCGTGCTGGAGGGGGAATGGATCCATCTGCCACAGACCTGGAAAGAAATGGCACCCAGGCCCATCTGCCATGCTGACTGCGGACAGCATCCACAGCACAAAGGGGGTTTCAATCCCCACCATGCTGCCAGCATCTCCCCACATCTGCTGGAGGATCCCATCTGTTTTTCCAAGGGCAGAGCCACCACGGGGAGATGAGGTGTCAGAAGCAGGAACTGACGGGGGCCCCCAGATGGGACGGGGTGGTCAGTGTGCTGGCTGTCCAAGTCAGGCTTTGACCTGGGGAGATGAGTCCATCTGTGCAGCAAGATGGAGGAAGCGCTCCTGGGCAGTCCTGGGACAGCATCAGCAGCGACTCGTATAGCAGGGAGCAGAATGGGGAGTGTTGCATGATGCTGAGCTCGGCCCCTCTCCGGCACCACTGCACCTTTTAGTTTTGCCAAACAGCCTGAGCCTAAACCCATCCCCTGCTGCGAGGCTGCAGCCCACAGACATTAACCCTCCAGCTATAAAGCATGACTTGGTGTTTAACAACCACACAGCGAACCACAGAGATGCTAAAAACTGCGCTGGAATTCCCAAGCCAAAGACTGCAACTGGTATTAATTAGACCCTTCCCAGCCAACTTTTTTTTGGTGCCACCAGGTGGTTACAGCGCGTATCTCAGCTCCAGCGGGCTGTCCCCAGTGCCATCCAGCTTGGGACCACAGCGGTGTGCTGGGATGGGGCTTCCAGGGAGCCTGGGCCCTGCACTGCTGCAGGGGGCGGGGGGTTGGAAGGAGGGGGCACCTCACGCTGCCACCGTGCAGAACTGCTGCGGTGGAGTGGGCGAGAAGCCTGTGGAGAATAAGGGCTTTGCAGCACTGTTTGCTGTTCCTTGATGTAAGAATGTCCCAGGTACAGCTGACCCCAAAAGAGGCACCCACAGGACACCTGTGTGGCACAGAGGGGACATGGGACACCACAGGCTCTGCCCTCAGAAACCCGCACCCAGTGCTGGGGCAGGGAGGGAGGAGAAGGAGGGAAGAGAGGAAGGGTAGAAATGACCTCAGCGATAAACACTCCGTGATGAAGCGTCTTTCTGGGCCTTTCAGCAGCCCTTATTGCCCACAGGAGAGTCGGGCTGCACAGAGCTCTTTTCATGCTCTCCATCCTGCCCGTGCTCCTGCCCGCCCGGCTCCGCGCTGCCCCTCCATCTCTCATCGCGCCGATGCTCCTGGCTTTATTTTTTCAGGGTGGGAGAACGGGAGAAACCTTTGATGCCAGGAAGCGATGGGGGAATATTTTCTGCTCCTGAAATAAAAGATAAAACTTCCCAAGCTCTCCGTTTCTGCTGCCTCCCGCCTCCCCCCGTCCCCAGCAAGGTGAAGTCCCCGGCAGAGCCGGCTGTCATCCTTTCAGCACCTCGTTTCCCCGCTGCCGGCTGCGCAGGGAGTGCCTCTTCCTGTTTACACACCTCCGGCTCTCGGGCAGGGGAGAAACAAAACCAGCTTTCACGCGGCGCCGGGAGCCGGAGCGGAGCGGTGCGGCCGGGCCGGGTTCGTCCCCGGGATGCTCCCGGCCGCTGCTCGGTGCCTGCCCGCGGTGCCGTGCGACGCCAGCGGCTGCTGCGGGGTTCTGTCGCTGTTATCACGCAGCAACGTGAGCTGTAATGCTGATATAACCAGTGCGAGCCCATTTGAGGAGCACAGCTGCTGGAAACCACGGACGTGACCGACGTGTACTGTTTGCCCTGCAATTTGTTGAGGGCTGAGCCCACCCTAGCCCCACCTGTGCACACCAGCGATGGGCTAACAACCCTGCTCCTCTACAGCTGCAGCATATCATGGCCAACAAGCTTTCAACTGGAGAGAAAAAGTCTTCCACCCCTCTCCTCTGTGAGAGGGTTGTCTCTGCTTGAAGGTTTTGCCCTGGGGGCTGTGTTCGAGGGATGGAGCCTCCTGGCACTGTAGAGCTGGCGTGTCACTGTGTACGAGGGGACACAGTGCACACAGAGCTCCTCTGTGCTTGTGGACAGGTCCTTCTCCAGGTCCATGATGTTCTCCAAGCCCCAGCTGGGGATTTCACAGCCTCACAGCAGAGCAGAGCATTGAGAGATGAATGGGCTGAGCCGCTCCTCTGTACAGAAATTCAAGACCAGGACCTGCCTGGTGCATCACTGCAGCACACGGGGAGTGCTGAGCACCAGGATGTCAATAGCACCTGGACCTTCAGACACAGCCCTGGCTCTGGGCAGCACAGAACAGTGGGCTCCTAAGGCTGTGCTGCAGTGCAGGAGGTGGCCATAGGGCTGAGCAGAGCCCAGGAACAAGCTCTGACCCCAATCCCCTGCTGGGCCAGCTGCCCACAGGAGTGACCTTGCTGCACTGCCATGTGATGGGCACCACTGCTCCCTTGCTACCCAGGGCACACAGGGAGAAGTTTGCTTCAGCTGCATCTGGCAGTGATGCTCCTTTATTCATATATCATCAAAGTCACATCTCCTAAGACGTGACAGAAAACATACATACGAGGGAAAGAAGTAAAGTTTGCTGAGCAGGGTGGGATTTGTGAGCTGCTCGGGGGACGGCGTCCTACTTTCTGGTGCTTCTCCTCCCTGCCAGTGCTCCAGGCGAGCAGCCCCCGAGGACGCCCAGCCCTGACCTTCCCGGGGAGGCAGAGCTCAGTGAGATGCAGCCTCCCCAGATCCTGAGCTGGTATCTGCGTTAAGGACGTTGATTGAGCTCCTATTCAAATTTACTTGAGTCGCTGCTAGGAAGCTGTCAGAAAAGACATCTTGAAATCGTTCAGGGAAAACTCGGAGCATAAAATTTTAATTGCTGCTTTGTGAAATAGGGTTCTCTCAGCCTGGGTGAGCCCAGCTGCCTGGGCAGAGGCAGTGTGGTGGGGATGGGGATGCTGCCTTGTGGCAGGGCACATGGGCAATGTGCAGATAGCTCTCATTGCGTGCTGGAGGTGTCGGTACATACCAGCAGCATAAGACACACGTTTTGCCTCTGGCACCAGCAGCAGGCCCAGGTCTGGAGCTCCAAGCACCCTGCTCCCATCCCAGCCCAAACTTTCTCCTCTTTAGCAAAACCCTTCTGTTATTTGTAATAGATCTCACCTTAACCTCTAGAGTGTGCATGAATTATTCACAGTACCCTGTTTAACAGAATAATTCTATTTGGTTTCAGATTGAAAATTGCCTATGAACATCTTTCAACTCGTGTGATATCATTCAGAACACAGAAATTACCTGGTCCCTGGCCTGAATGTGGCAGCAGATGGGCTGCAGGTTCTCTGGCAAAAGCGCTGTGGGGGTCTGCCACCCCCTGCGTGCCAGCAGCACCCTTTGGGTCTTGCTGTGTGACGTGCTCGCATTACTTCACACACCTGCAAGGACCTCCATGCTCTGGAAAACCTTATGTCACAATTTCCCTTTGTTTTTAATAATGAAATCAAGTTACGCTTTCTGCAAGGACACTCTTGCTTTTGCAGGCCAAGCTTGACATTCATTCCTACTGTCTTAGGCAGGGACTTGGGGCAGGAATGCGGTGAGGTCTCAGAACATGGAACCAGCACAATCCCAGCCTGACATCAGCTCAAGCCCCACGAGCAGCTGCTGCTGAGCTGGGCCACTGCCAGCCAGCCCCACGGCAGCACACCCTCACTGTGAAGAGAGGCTGCTCCTGCTCCTTTGATGGGGGGTAGTATCGTGGCTTGTCTGAGCAAAATCCCCCTTCTCTCCCCGTACAGCTCCCTGCATTTGGAACTAATTCCTCAGGCAGCTGTTACAAGCCACTGACTGCAGAAGCCAGGCTGAGCAGGGGATAATCATTTCTGCTGCAGCCAAAAATACACCAGACCTTGGGTTTGGCTTTGAATATTCTTATCACAAAACTGAGGATGTGTGAAAGTAAGATGCAAAGCCGACCCGAGCATCCCAGCAGCCTGGGCCTGTGCAGAGTGTGGTGGTGCAGCTCCAGGCCATCCCCATCCGGCCCCGGTCAGCGCAGTGTGGCCGTGGGTGAGGGGAGGGGTTTGAGTACACACGTACCCGCAAACCTTCAAATATACAGTTCTTGTGGAGCTCCCTGTGCCAGCAGCTCCTAACACTGAAGGAAATACAGCTGGGAGCTCCAGGCCCCTTCCCGAGCTGCTCTCCCCTGTCTGCTCGCTAACAGCTTGCTGACATCGCTGAGTGCAGCATTGCCTGCCCCTCCGTCCCCTTCTCTCGCTCTGCACCCAGCGAGATCCCAAATGACTTGGAGAGAAGGGAGGTCCGTGCCCTGCCCGCAGGGCTGAATGCAGCACAGAGCCTCTCCAAAACGTCCTTCCACAAACACTTCAACTCGTCCCTCTGGCTCCCTGAGCACGCTCAATGGGACGAGAAAAATCCTCACAAAAGTTCGTCCCCCCCGGAGCCACTCGTCCGTTCCAGCAAACAAAAGGGCACTGCCGCTCCGCGAGGCCGGGGACAGAGCCGGGGGGGGGGACCCATGGGAAATCACACGGAGCGCTGCCGGTCCACAGGCAAAAACCACGCGAGCTCCTCCACGCAGCGCAGAGCTCCCGAGGCCTCGGGGTGCCGTCCCAGCTCCCTGCCTCCACGCTGGCCCCGCTCCGCTCCCAGCACGGCAGGCAGGGGCTGCGCGTGCCTGAATTGCAGCCGGGCCCGGGGGGAGCTCTTCGTGTCTCCTGCAGCAAGGCAGCCCCTGCCCTTCCCACGTGCTGTCCAGGTGAGCATGCCGCTGGTTTGCCTTGCCTCCAGCTGACCTGCGCTGACAGCGTCTGCTTGGAAGGGAATTAGAGCTCAGCAGAGCCTCCGTATCGCTGAGCCTTCAGCCTGCTGTGCAAATAACCCCGGTGTGTGGCTTGCTTGGCCTCATCTGCTCGGGATTAATATTAATTCCAAAATGAAGCTAGATTGCCATCCACTTTGCGACTCTCATGGACTCCGATGGGGCTGTCAATCTCCACCTGAAGCAAAGCACCTCGCTGTGCCTCGTCCCGGTGCAGGCGGACCAAAGACCTGAGCTGAATTTCCTGGGTAAGTGCTGCTCTGATTGTTCCAAAAAAGAGCACGCGCCTGCTGATGGCAGGAAGGGGGGACTGCAGAAGTCATTTACTTTTTCTCAATTTAAAGCCAGGGATGGTCACAGGAAACGTCTGTAAAAACGTCAAAGAGTGCTGAACACCTGAAGGCAGGCAGGAGGGGAGAGGAGCGGCTCGTCTGCACAGCGGTGGGCCGGGACCTGGAGAGGAACCCTCAGGATGAATCGTTCCAGATGTGCAAAATCATTTCAGCACGAAGAAGAGGCCTGGGTGGGGACCACCCTGCCCAGGTGGGGGCCAGCCCCGCGGGTGGCAGCTGGGCAGTGCGAGGCTGCACCGTGGGCATAAGGGGCATCCTCAGGAGCGCGTTGCTTAAGGCCATCCATATCTGGTAGGCTGTGAATGCTCCAAGATCCCCTCTGTCCCCCCGTGCAGTTACCAGCACATCTGAGTTACTCGGTGACATGTGCCGAGAAAGAAGACAACAGGCTGAAGCCAGCCCGGCCCCGGCAGAGACGCGGCTTCATCTCCTCCCAGAAGAACACCGCAAGTTTGCAACTGGAAATCCGAAAATTACTGTCTTCCTCCTCATCCTTCCTCTGAGCAAGCTCTTGGCGTTGTGCAATTATTTATCCGCTGGTAAGGGGCAAATCAAATATCATTAAGGTAAGCCCGGCAGCTGAGGGCCGGATGCTGGCTGCCGGAACTGCAGCGCAACGCGGAGCCGCAGACGGACGCGGCCCTTCCCACAGCCACACCACGACATCCCCCAGCGCCTTCCCACCAGCACAGCAATTACGTTGCACTTCGGCTAGCGTGAGCGCGTGCGTGACGCTGGTATCGATCCCAAACCGCTGCAGTGTGCAGAGTCTATAATGGCCTCGGATGAGACATCCCAGGCAGGGAAGCAGGATCTTCAAGCATCTGATGGATCAATAGCTTTCATAAACCAGACTGAAAAATAGGGGAGAGTAATAATGGGAACAGAAGTGCTGGGCTACACTTACAGAAGAAAAACAATTTGAGAAGGACCAAATAGCAACATTGATCATGCCACTGTTTTCCCATTTTTATCTTTCTTTGCAAAAGTATTCAGCTGTCTCCAGACAATACAAACATTCATTTAAGCCGAGGTGCAATTAGATGCTGAACGTTGTATTGTTGCTTTTTACATTTCAATTGTGTTTATGCGATTTAGAGATAATCTCGTCTTCATTGAGCAAGTCCCATGGGCAGTCCCCCTCCCGTCCCCTGCGCTGCCAACCCCTCCCCAGCCGCTCCTGGCTCTGCGGTGTGCTGGCAATGGGAGGCCGGGCCGGGGAGCTGCCATCCTGGCACAATGGTGTGGCCACTTGCACGGAGATGACGGCACGTTGCAGCGCGTCAGGATGCTCTCAGCACGGGGCCGGGCAGCCGGAGGGCAGCCAGAATGGCTCTGACAGCACCAGCTTGGCAGAGGTGGCACGGCCCTGCAGCAGCTTGCTGTTCGGGAGTGACGCGCGCCGGCTGCAGTGGGCTGGAAGAACTGTGTGCAGTGCTTAGGATGCGACACGTGCTGTTCTTGGCACCACCCGAACGGATGATAGCTGCTGGAATACATCTGACTCCGTTCTTTTGTAGAGATCTCATCTACAGCTGTTGAGAAGCTTTGCCAAGCAGTGTCAGGGCCGGGGCTCGCTGCTGGAGGCACCACGCGGCGCCTGGAGCCCTGCCCTAGCACACTGCCTCACAAGGAGCGCGTTAAGCAGCCTGTCAAGGGCTTCATAAGGTTGATTGAGACTTAGAGCATCAGTGCCAGTTTGCTCCTTCATCAGGGCCTACGGCAAAACTGCCAGGGAAAACACATTGGTTAGCTGGAGGCAGCTGGCAAAATATCACGGGATGCCGAATACCTGGGCAAAGCTGGCAGCAGGAATCACAATGAGGAGGTGACCTCGTCGAGAGCTGGGTAAAATCCAGCGAGTTTTAGATTTAAAGGGAGCAATCTGAGGGAAACCTGTCATGAAAGCTGCCATAAGGGTAAAAGCAATCAAAACAAAACACAGTTCTCTGGTTCAGGAGAGATGTATCGCCCATCTGAAGAAGAATGATGGCTTGTCACACTAACAGGCAGATTTACTCCACCAGAGGTGTTCTGAGGCCACAGAGTGGGCAGGGAACCCACGGAGCCATGCCTGGGAAGGGCTCCCTGGGGGTGCCATGGCCAGTGCCCTCCATGCCATGGGCAGAAACACACTGTCCCCATACGTCCCTGTCCATTTCTCCCCCCGTTCCTGCCCCTGCTGAGAGCTGCAGTGGGCAGTGAGTTGATGGTGGGCACAAGCAATGCTCCCATCTGCAGTCCTGCAGCCACTGTGCTCTGGGTTCTGCCCTGGCCCCGTGCCTGCCCTCGCTGCAGCACGGTTCTCCCAGAGAGAACTGGGACCCTCAGTACCGCTCTGTCAAATGGGACGGTCCCAGGAGAGGCTCCGTCCTTTGAGCTCTCCCCAGACAAACTCCCGCAGCCTCTCCTTTTCCCACTCACTCCACAGAGACGAGGGAAAAAAGTGGCCATCTGTTTGGAGTTTGCTTTGAAAAGAAAAAGAAACCAATCTTCTGGGACAGCATCCCCCAGAACCTGTTACTCATCCACTGATCCTCTGCAGCCTTGGCACAGGGAGCACCTCAGTAACGATTTTTCAGAAAGCCAGAGTCCAGAGGAGAGCCTGGTTTACAATTATTCTTCAGTTACATAGGTAATTTTAACTGGGATTAGCTGATCCTGTAAAGTAATTGAAGCCAGGAGGTCTGGGGCTGCTGCACTGTTATTATCACCATATGCCATTGGAAAAACAATGGGTGATGGCTGTCTTCTAAAGTGGTTTTCAAAACCCTCTAATTCAGCCTTTCCAGGTATGAAGAGAGAGTGAAATTTGACATGCGGGGAGGGGGAGAGAGAGAGGGCTGTAGAGACAAATGAGCAGAAGAACAAAATAGATCGAGGAGGACAAAAGGGATGTTGGGAGAGGCCGCAAAGAAGGGTCTGTTTCCTACACTGAACCCCTGCACAGAAAACAGAGGCTCCTCTTTTTCCAGCCTGATCCCCATGCAAAGTTCACGTCTGCTTCTCCTGGGGGGACAGCATTCATCCTCCGTGTCTTCGGAAAACAGCACCTAGGGGGCAACCACACTGCTGTGAAGCCCTCCCTTGCTGTCTGACCCCTGGCCGTGCTGGGTCCCGCAGCCTGGGCAGCACTGCACCCCATGAGGCAATGCCCCGTGCACCACCAACTGCTGCACCTGGTCACACTCACCGTGCTTGTGTCCATGGCTCAAACATCGCCCTGCTGCTTGGATTGCCCACATCATCCACCTGTGGGTGCCCCCCGGCCCCGGAGGAAATCCCTGCAATACCCTCTGCTCTTCCATTGCAACAGTGGGACCGTCTCCTGATCTCACCAGTAAGAGCCCAAGACGTATTAAACTGAATCATGTCTGTTTGCTCAGTAAAAATAATGTCTTAGGACAGGCCAAATGCAATTAAATCAGTGCTTCAG
Organism: Numida meleagris; assembly: GCF_002078875.1. Taxonomy (NCBI): domain Eukaryota; kingdom Metazoa; phylum Chordata; class Aves; order Galliformes; family Numididae; genus Numida; species Numida meleagris. The sequence continues at coordinate 692,348 of NC_034416.1, forward strand.
GTCTGGGGGACGTTCCCATGTAATGAGATTACAAAGATTTGCCATCAGGTCCGGATTTGATGGTGAACTACATGTCAAGGTCCCTTTAACTTCACAATAGAGGGGGTACAAACCCAAAACACAATCAAGAAAGTACAATGAAAACGGCAAAAAAGACTTCTGCTGGAATTATAAACAGCAGCGATTGCAGTGATTTCACCATAATCAAGGCCAGGCGGGGCCCCGTCCGCTGTCGTTATCTCCCCCACTAATCCCCAATGTGTTTCTGATTTGTGCTGCTCCGTCTGCAGGCACCGCCGCAGCCCCACGCCGGGCGGGCAGGGACAGAGCAAGAGGTGCTGGAGGTCAGCCCTGGCTGGCCCGGCAATGGCGGGGTCAGTGCAGGTGGCAGAAAGGAAAGGGAAGAGATGGGCGCCGAGTGTGTGCTGGGGCAGTGCGTCTCCTTCACAGAGCCCACGGAGAGGATGATGGCATCCTGGCCCGGAGCGCAGCGCCCAGGGGAGACCCGCTCCATGCCCTGCATCTCAGCGGGACGCCAGATGGATGCTGGCTGGTGTTTATGTGACGTGGGGTTCTGGCTGCCTGCTGGCCGGCAGTGCCAGGTTAACAGCCCATTTCTCAGTTCTTAAGTAATCCAAACAGCTGTCACTCTGCTGCTGGGCTGACATCCCACTCAGCCCTCAATTTCAGGAGCTCCCAGACAATGTGAGCCAGGCAGGGAGTGACCTTCCTTGGGAAGATGGATGTCCTCTCACACCCTGTGTCCTGGGGAGCCGTGCAAGGCGTGGCAGACAGGAGTCATGTCCCACCTTTCTGCGGGCAGCTTTGCTGAGCACAGGCTGCTGCTGCTCGCCGAGGCACTGAGTGCCAGGCAGCACCCTGCTCACCGCCACGCCACGATAAATCCCAGAGAGCTGCACTTGCTCCAGATGTGATGAAGGGGAAGTGTGAGCGAGAGCTCCCTCCCCAGCAGTGTTCCTGCGGCTCAGTGAGCACCACCAGCCCAAGCCTGCGTGGAAGTTCTGTGAGGCTGCAGCTGAATTCGACCTTCAGTCTGCTCGGTCCAGCTCTGTTTGCTGTCGTGCACTAGGAGAGCTGACTTGGAGAGCAGGAGCCTTGGCCTGAGCCCTTCTGGGACCAGCCCTGCTTCTCCACCTCTTGCCATTGCAATTGTTTTTATCCACCCTGCATGTTTTATAGGCAATCAAAGAGGCTGGTGCTTCGATGGGGCACTGACTCACGGAGCTCAGGCACAGCAGCATTCCTCCACACTTCTCACAGAGAAGCAAGCCAGCAAGACAGGGAAGGAATCAGGAGCCTGCTGCAGGGCTGGGAATGAGGACTGTCCAATTACTCAGTTCCAGCAGCTTAGAAAAGGACGGGTCATCACAGGCAGCCTGTGTGGGCGGGTGCTACCTGCCAGCAAAGGGGGAAAAGCATTGTTCTCCTCACCGAGCCCATTCACACAACTCAGAGCAGGACGCGGCCATGCCTGCCACAAAGCGTGAGCTGCTCAGTGCTCTGCAAACACCAGAAGTGATGCAGCTCGGCTTCTTTAAGCAGCAGCCTGAGCTCTTTCTCCTTCCCCCCTCTCTCAGTAAGGTCGGCATTGCCCAGGAGGCTCCAACCTGCACGAGTCTCTGTTTCTGCCCCTCTTCCCTTGATCCCAAACGGCTTTCTTTGTGGCAGAATGAAACCCCGATAGCCTCTGTGTGGTGCTGATCAGAGGGGCAGGAGGGTCCCCGTGTCCAGCACAGCCCCAGGGCTGCACCCAATCACTGGGGGCAGGAAAATGAATCAAATAACCTGAAGTAATAGATGGACTGGGGGAATGTGCAATTTGTTCACAGGCAAACTGTGAGCGATGTCAGCAGCAAAATTCTTTGAGTAAGATACCCAGCACGGATTGTTCATCCTTTCCAATGAGTTACCAGGAAAGACAGCATAAAGCTGAAGGTGTTCCACTGCTGGTTATTTATTTAAGGGTTGTTCTCCTCGGCAGGCTCAGGGCACTCAAGCAGGTGGTTTTGCTGCCTTCCTTGGGAAAACCCAAGGCATTGCCAATCAGCAGAAATAGGAGAAATCTGTGCTGGTGGTCAGCCCTGGTCTTCCTTTGCTGACTTACATCACCTTCCTTCTTTGCTGGCCTGGTTTTGGTCCACTCCAAACAATATTTCTTCCTCTTCAGTGCTTACACCCTTCAGATATTCTTAGACAGCTATTATGTCCCCCATCAGTCTTCCCTTAGTCTACCTGTAAGCATTCACCCCTTTTAATCTTTCCCCACCAGCCCGTCCCTCCTGCCCTCCATCGTCTCTGCAGTTCTTCTCCAAATTCACTCCGATTCATCCATGTCCTTCTTGTTTATGGATCCACGATCCCATTTAGCGTTTGATTTCTGCCAAAAATAAAGTTGAGCTTGATTGTTTTCACTGATGACTGAAAGAGGCATGAATTGTTGCTTGGAAAACAGTCCTTGAGACAGCAATACGAAAGAGAAAAAATGAAGGCAGCTCCATCAGGCAGACGAACACACAGATATTATCACGTAGGCCAGCTTTGGCTAGATTGAATCTCAGAAGTGCGTGATGACAGTAATAGCCGCCACTATTAGTGTGTTTAGCTTTTAAACAGAAATGTGAGTTATAAGTCAGGCCCCAGCATAAATCACAGAGCCATGAAAATCTTACGAATGCATGCCCACACAGTGCCCCAATATGAAATTCCATGTCCTTGGTGAAAGTAGCACTACTGCAACTTCCGTTGTGTAGGAAAACGCGTGTGTTCAACTCAGATACTGCAGCTTGGCTTCGGGCACGTCGCTGAGACCTTCAGCGTGGGAAGTTATAGTCTTTTTTTTTGGAAAGGAGCATTTGAATTGCCACGTGGTGGGGAAGGAAGGTGGCAAGGGCAACATCAGGCTGCAGAACCAACCTCACCTGCAATCGAGCAGCTGGCCCGGCCACCCTGAGACGAGCCCGGTAATGGGACTACACGATTTGCATGCCCGAACGCCGACAGAGGAGCCCAGTTTGGATAACGTAGACTCAGTGCTGATGCCTGGCTTCAGCTTGCAAATTGCCCTCCCAGGGCTGCGCTGTGCGGGGTGCAGGGCCCCGCAGCCCCTCGGCTCCCGCTGCCCCGGGCCGGCCGCTGTGCGGGGTTGCGGGACGGTGAGACCCTGCAGAGGCTAGGCTGTATCTCAGGGGGATTTCCATTTAAATGCTCTTTGGCAAAGTGCCCTCAAAAAGCTGCTGACGCCTCGCGGAAAGCTTTGGAAAACATGCTAATTAATGAGAAACAAAGCAGCATCTCGATCGGATCCGAGGGCCCCTGCGTTTCCCTCTCTCGCCGCCCGTCACCTCCAGAGACATGTGCGTGACAAGGGCAGCTTTGTTCCTCCGGGCTCCGCTCCACGGCCGCGCGTTCCCGCAGCTGAAGGCCGCTCCTGCGGGACCCCGGGCAGAGGTGAGGGCCGTGCCGCAGGCTGCCTGCCGCGGGGCCGGGGCAGTGGGCACGGGACACCGGGACCCTCCGAGCCCACGCTTCTGTGACTGCGTGGGATGGGACCAGGCGGGGAAGGGGCAGTTTGCCGGCATTGCTGCACCGCACTGCAGAGCTGCGGGAGTACCCTAGAGATCCGTCTGGGAGCAGGTATCCTGCACACTGGGTGGGAACGCAGTTCTTCCCTCTCTATATTCAAACGTGTATCAGGCTGCACTAGAGATGAGTCGTTCAGAAAGCGGAGGGAGCTCTGTTATTCGTCTTTGCTGCTGGGGACTCGCAGCCACCTCCTGCAGCCGCTCCAACCCCAGCAACCTTACTGAGACGCGTGGGCCCGAAGGTGACCACCAGAACAAAAGCATTGTGATCCTCGGGGATTTCCTTTGATTTGGTTCCATTTTTCCCCTTGCAGTGGGGTACCTTGCAGCGGGTACCGAGACCTTTTGGGTGGACGTGAAGTGCCTCTGAACTTCCCCACCAAGCAGCAAATGCAGGGCTGAAAGTAGCAAGCAGCAGCTCTCTGCTCCTCGATGATCGAGCATTGAGGAGGATTGATTGTCCCTCGTCTGCGTGAAACCTAAATAATTCATCGGGGCAGGGATCTAAGGAGAGACACTGGGCTCGCACAGGGGCTGCCGGAAATTTTCCTACCACGCTGGGGAACAGCAATGAAGCGATGAAAGAGGAAGAATGCGATAAAGAGAGAGAGCATCAAAACTGAGCCCCACTGCTGGGGTTTGGAGCATTCCCACTCGGCGAGGGGAAAGCGAGCAAACAAACGCAGCAACTCCAGCTGGCACGGAGCGGAGGGGCAGAGCGGCTGCAGCCCTGAGCTGGCATCAGGCAGCGCATCTCAACAGGAGCAGCAGCACCGTGCGGGTGAGCGGGGTGAGCCCGAGCCCCAGGGCCCTGCGTCGGGAGAGGCTCTGAGAAGAGGCAGCCCTACGGCCAATCACTTCCCCAACCCTGAATTCCTCCTTTCTCCTGGAGAGGCGAGACCAGCACGGCTCCTCGCATTGCTTTGCATCTGAACAAGGGCTTAAATGTCCACACGGACTCAATGCACACTGGAACCCTTCCAGAAAGTCAGCAAATTTGCACTCCCTCTCCCTTTAAATGCTTTGGCTTCCTGCAGGAAAATGAAATCCATTAACAAGTTCCACCCCTGCTCCAAATTCAAGGCTAGAACTGTCAATGCTTTAGGAACGAGCTAAATGGAGGGATTTCCATAACAATCAACAGCTACAGCATTAATCTATAGTCATATTAACCTGGGATGACAAGGACACGTCTGTCTGTTCTCTCTAATGTAATCTACCATTATACTCGGACTCCATTGAAGTCTGCTTTGTAGTATGCATTTGGCTGTGATCAGCTAATCTCTCTGGCTTTAAGCACAGCTCAGAAAAGACAGCGAGGGAGACAGACAGAGCAAAGTGATGAATATGCATGTGCGTGTGCTTAGCATGTGTCTGCCTCTAATGTATGTGCAAGCATGTGCAGCTGCACATCGGGGCTGTGCCCGTGCTGCATGTTGCGGGGCTGCGCTGTGCTGCGTTGTGCGTTTGCAAGGTGCCAAAGTGCACGTAAGGCAGAAACGGGCAGAAATGGGCTTTGCATTGTGGGGATCGGGCTCCGTGGATGTGCATGTAGGTGCAAACCTGCGATGTGCGATGCACTCTAGCGAGCTGAGCACAGATGAGCGTGCTTTGCTGAGGCTGCAGTCAGCCCCGTGGCTGTGAGTTTCCCATGTAGCACAGGGGTGCTCATTTGCTGGTGGTCTGTGGGATGCTGCTGGGCCAGGTCCTGGGCCAGTCCCAGTGCCATGGTGCCAGCACTGCTCAGTGGGTTGTCCTCGTGGGGACGGCAGCCCTGGCTGTCCCTTCACTTTCTCTCATCCTGCTCTATTAATCCCTCTTGAAGAAGCACCTTCCCCAGGCGTGCAGCATGCCCTGAGCCTGCTTTGGGATTAGAGGCGATTTCAGAGCTGCAGCGGTGCGCACCAGGATGCCGTGCACCAGAGGAGCTTATGGGGTCAATTCCATTCCCAGCACTGACTCCAGACACATCAGAAGATGCTGTGATATCAGCTCCCACCTTCTGCGAGGAGCCTGTTCCCAGGCGGGGATTAGAGCCTCTGCTGCAGAGGGGCAGGCAGCAGACTCCAGTTCCTTTGCTTTGCTTCTGTTTTTTAATTACCGGAGAGCAGGAAGCACATCGCATCCCAGGCGCTCACCCTGAGGTGGGGAGGGGATGACAATGCCACCCGACCTCTGCAGGTGAAATTCCCAATCTGCTTGAGCTGCTCTGGGTATTGCTGTGTCGGGAACCTGGGGCTGGGAGGGCCAAGCAGATGGGTGCGTGGATCCAGAGGAGATAAACACTGGGAAATGAGCTCATCCGCTGCCAGCAGAGGCAGAGCAACCCAGAGCTGCGCATGCCCAGCGCCCTCGTGCCCCAGCTCCCTGCCCCCACACCTCGTGCCTTCCTCCTCTTCTGCCCCTTGTAGACACATTTCTGCTCCTTTTGGGAACGCGTCCGATCCAGTCCGTGGTTTTGGTGTTACTGTTTACTCACACTGTACGAGGGGGTGGAAATCGGAAACTCTGATTCACCACGATCTTTGCACTGAAACTTTACACACTGGAACAATTAATTATCCATTAAAACCTTTGTCTGTGTGTATCTTATTGTTCCAGGCTCTTATTGAAGCCACTCAGTGAAACAATCGCTCAGCCAGCGTTCGAGTGTGGTTAATCAACTAACAAGCTTATAAATACAATAGATACAGCAGAGCTTTGCTCTCCGAGGGCTCCGTAGCCGAAGGGTCTCCAGCCACTTCCCAGTATGCCCAGTTAGCTGCGGCCGTGGGCACTGGCACTGCTGCTGGGGACGCCGTGTTCCAGGAACAAACATCTGAGCATCCCACTGGGTCTTGGGCAGTGCTGGGATCAGCGCTCGTAGCTTGGGATCCCACAGTGCTGCACCTTAGGAGCAGTGGCACCTGGCAATGCCAGGGCATGCTCCCCGCTCCAGCAGCAGCCAAGCCAGCTGGTGGTACTGGTCCCACTGGGCAGAGCGGGGCTGCAGCCCGTCCCGTCATGGAGACACTGCTTTGAGGCAATGCGGTGTGAGCTCGGGCCGACGGGCAAAGCTCTGCTGAGGAACCTGGAGAATTTCACCCTCCCTGGGATTAGAGGTGACCTTTTGTCTTGGGAAGTTGTTTCTGCGCCTGCTGGACGGGCACAGTCTGGGAAAGTGGCATTCCAAGGGAAGCAGGTGGAGGAGTGAGGTCGTTAAGGATGTGTTTAATGATAGAAAATTTCTTTCAGTTGTATTTAGGCCATAATTACAGAGGCTGTAAGAGTATTTATTTCCTGACGATTAATGGCAGGCCAAGGAGAAAACTTTCCCATCAGCGCCGCTGCAAGTTTCAATTATTTTTTTCAATGTTGTTTATGTTTTCCTTGGAGCTCGCGGGAGCTGCCCACGGGCACTCGGCCTCTCGGCACCTTTTGCTGCACGCACGGGGACGGAGAAGGTCAGGAGACAAAGCCGGGAAGTCAGAGAGCTTAGGGTAAGCCGGGAGGATCAGAGCAGCTAAAGAACAAAGTATTTAATTGCAGGGTGGATGAAGGGACCTTTAAGTGAACATCAGCCAAATGCGGAGCTTTCGTTCCAGTTTTCCTAACGAGGTTCCTGACTGGCCTTACTGTGCCCCACAGCCGTGCAGTGCCTGCACAGCTCCCTGCCATGCCGGGCAGAGCTGCTGGGAGAAGAGATCTGCTCCCATGCCCACCGAGCACAGAGAGCCACGAGCTCCTGAGGGCCAGCAGGGCTGCACGGATAGGAAGCCCCAGAAAGCAACCTCAGGCTCGGGCCTCCAAACACACAACATTTCCCTTGCCTTTTTTCCACAAACTTCCTAGCCCCTGCAGCCCTCGGAGAGCAGCAGAGATAAGAGCATCTGTCGGCTTGAAGAGGCACAACCAGATAAGCATCTCACTTTGAACCAGCAGATAAATTCGTGTGCTGGGGAGAGCACATCACTGGCACGAGGGCAGTGCGGGCCCAACCTGGGCTGCCCCAAGCAGGGGAGCATCTTCCAGACCAGACCGAGGGGTGGCCAGAAAGAGCAAGACCCACAATTCTGCAACGTCAGTGCGAGGCAGGGAGCAGGAGGAGGCACCCAGAGAAGCAAAACGCTCACCTGCACCTTCAGCCAGAGCCCAAGGCAGACTGAGAGGGGAGCGTGCACTGTCGTGGCCCCTCTGCGGCCCCGCACTGACTGGCCCAGCTACTGGGGGCTCCCCGCGCTGGAGGCAGGCTTGCAGCTCCTACCAGCAGCATAAAGGAGCAAATAAAATGAACATTAACAACTTCTCCGCAGTTATCGCAGTTTCCTGCCCTACATAATTACCCCGGTTTAAGTGCGGCAGCGTTGGCGATTGTTATTTGCCGTGTTTATACAGCAGGAAAGGTGAGCGGCACCGTGCAGTCAGGAATTATTGCTGGGACATAAAAACGTCTCCAGCTATTAGGGCGGTGACATTCTGCCTCGCATTCAGCCCCGGCCGAGGGGCGGCTCTGGGGCTGCGGGCTCAGATCGGGTGCTAGGGGCTCTCTGCTGAGCCTGGAACAGATTTGCTGACTCTGGGAGCGTTTTGTGTCGATGTTTCAGCTCTGTTCCTTAATGAGGGAAGAAGCACTTCTCCCTGAACTGCCCTCCCCCCGTTTCCAAGCCAGGTGTAGACATGATTTATTGCATTGTTTAGTCATTATTCTCAGTTACCCAATTATGTTTTTTAAAGTTAAAAATGCAAGAACTTTGTTGTGGCTGCATCTGGGGATTCTGCAGCATCTGGAAGATGGTAAGGAAAAAAAAACAGAGGAAACCGAGAACACCACCGCCAGCAGCTCCTCGTGCTACCTCCCAGCACCTCCCCTGCAGCAGCCCACTAATGGAGCCATGCCCTGGCCCTGCACCCACAGCCCCGAGCCCAGTGCCTGCGGTGCCACCCAACAGCCACAGCCAGCTCCTGGTACCGCGTGAGGTCGGGGTAACCACCAGAGAGATCTCAGAACAAGACAGATAACACCGGGGATCTCTGCTGATTCCCTCACTTCCCAGTGGTAACTCTTTTGGCTCTACCACGCTGGGCCATCTTCACTGAGTTTTACCTGTGAGGGCAGCGTGCTTTGGGGGGGGCATTACAAAAGGGGATGTTTTCTCCCGTGGCAGGGGAACTCTGGGTCTGTCTGCGTGCTGCAGTTACAGAACAGATGAAGACAGATCCCTGAAATCTGTCCAGCTGGGAGAAGGACTCTGCGTGCTCCCGACGAGCTGTGGGAAGGATGTTAGCACTCATCTCGGATCTACAGTTCATATTTTAAAGCTTCAGAGAGAGGAACGGATGAAGCCGTCCCAGGTGTGCAGCTTGGTTCAGGGCTGGCACCCCATGGCGTGGCTCTGCAGAGCCCTGTGTGCCCCCTGGTGTGGAGCACAGCACTGCCCTGAGCTGCCCGTGGTGCAGCTGATGGGTGGGGGTTCTCCACCGTCTGCTTTTAGAAGCAGCTGATTTAATTAAGGGCACACAGGTGATGCTGAAGCAGTCTAGGTGGGAGAACAATGGCAGCAATTTGCTAATGCTGATATTTTCTCCTCTGGTCTTCCCACGTGAAGCACTTTGCATTCTTGCTGCTCCGGCGTTCCTCAGGTGCACGATAATTTTTGTCTGCTTGCTGATGTGTGAATTCCTTCCTGCTGTTTCCAGGTCAGGTCCCAGCGCATGCAGAGCTCCCAGCTCTTCCCTCCCCAGCCCCGTCCCCCCCAGTGCCGCTCCAGCCATGTGGGATGTGGGGCACAACGCAGCCGGGTTTGGGCAGGGCTCCTTGCTGGGATGACCCAGCTGAGCAGGGCCTTGGGTTGGCAGCCACAGGGCGGCACGGAGATGGGGCTGTTTGCAGGCTCCGTGTCTGCTCCCGGTGTGCTCTGCTTCCCCCGGCATCGTCCCGCTGAGCTGGGAATGCCACCCCTGCCCCTGACAGCACGTGAGCCTGCAGAGCCAAATGAAGCACCTAATTAGGAGGGAAAAATAATGCTTTTCCTGCCTCCCCACATCGCGCCCCTCCAAGGAGGCAATTGATCAGCCCTGTCGATATGTACGGAGACCAGCGGCTGGTTCACTGCATCTTTACAACTGTAAATGGGCTGAACCTAAATAAAAGGACCCTAAATCATCCAAATTAAAGCTCTGAGGACAGCGCGGTGCCACAGTCTCATAGCAAATAACCACAATATCACTGCCTTTTCCTCAGCCCTGCTGCTGCAGTCAGGCAGGGGCCACGTTCTCTTGTCCCAGCCCAGGCCACGGTGGGTTTGGGGGAGCTGCAGCCGGGTTCAATGCCTGCTGATGTCTGCAGCAATGTGGGTCTGCACTGCAGAGGGTATCCAGCCCCCCAGCCCGCCTCGGGCCCAGGACCAGCATGGGAAGCCCAGGCACAGTCTGGCTTTGCCTTGGGCCTGGCAATGCCACCCTTCCCATGGCAAGATAGAATCATAGAATCACAGAATGTTCCCCTGCTTCCTGCCGCTCTGCAAAACACCGACCCAGCACTCGTGGTTGCATCAGAGCTGGGCTCTTCCCTGCTCTGCGGGATGATCTGTCCCCGCCTCTAAATGTTCACGCTGGTTTTGTGAATGGCAGCAGAACCTCTGGCATGAGGCGCAAAGCATTCCCATCTCTGCAAGGCACGGCTCCTCCAAAATGCTGAGGAACTGCTTCTTGCTCGTTCTGCAGTTACCCAGTGTCTGGAGCAAGTGCTGGGAGGTCTGTCCTTCCAGGAGCACCGGCCAATCCTGTGCTGAGGGAAAGTCCTGGGGGTACTCACAGTGCCAGGCGCTTTCGCTAAATTTGGTAATTCTCTACTAAATGGAATTCCTTTCGGGTGCTATTTATGCAGGAATAAAAATGTTCATTATGCTAATCACTCCAATAAGAGATCAAATATTACCCTGGAAACCTCGATTTTTCAGTGACATTCCACTCCTGAAGCTCAGATGTTCCTGCAGGGAAGTGCACGCAGTGCATGTGGGGAGGGCAGTGGTGCTGCACGGCAGGATTCCCTTCTGCACCCTCTGTAACTCCCAGCCTGGACAGTGCCAGAACCTCCAGCTCTGACCTGTGCTGTGTTTGCAGCAGCAGCCCCTGGACAGGGGGGTCCCTGTAGGATGGAGATTTGCCATTGCTCAACAACATCTGAGGACATGGAGCGAGAGGGAAGAGAGATTGCTCAAGGGACTCAGGGCAGAGTGATGGGATCCAATCCAGCACTGCAAACCAGAGTGTAATGGCAGGGAAAGCGTCTTTGGGATGACTATGGCTGGGCTGAAATCCCCTCCCAAAAGGGGCACAGATCGTGTCCTGCACTGCCCATGGCAGTGATGGACAGTGAGCTGTGATGGAGCCCAGCACCCACCCAGAGGGGCCAAATCCCGATGTGGTCAGGGCTCCGCTGCATGGGATTTTGGCCTTTGCATGTTGCACTAAGATTAAGCAAGGGAAAGTACAGCTCACAGAATTCATCCTAACGTAGCAGTTTCGTGGGGAGGGCACAAGGTGTCTTTCACCTGGATGGTGGATAGGCCAACACGGAAGGCTTCTTTCCTTTGCTTTTGCTGCTTGGAACTGACTTTGGAAGCCCTTTCCCCTGCACAGCTGATCGCAACACAGCAGCACGGGGGGGGGGCAGCACTCCCGGATCAGCCGCTGGCTTCTCTGGCTTTCCCGATGCTCAGCCCCCACTCCTCCATTTTCAAGTAAAAAGAGGAAAAATGATTAAAAAAAAAAAACGAGCAAACATGTTGGGAGGAAAATCCAAGCCAGTCACCAGTTCGGAAAAAGCCAGAACAAATGGGATGCCATCCAGAGCGCTCCAACCAGCGACACAGCCCAGCAGGGGCCCCGTGCCCACCCCCCACAGCACCATGGAGTGGAGCAACACAGAAACGGAACAGAGTGCAGGGAAGGAGCACCGTGAGTGGCAGGTGAACGATTGCTGCTGCTGCCCCACTGCTGGGGGGCAGGGGGGAGTGGAGAGGCGGTGATTGCCCCACTCCTGGGTCTGTGGTGTGTGGGGCTGAGGGGCCTGTCCTGAGCGCACCGCCCGGCTCTGTGCGGGGACAGCGTGCCTGGTAGCTGTGATTTATTTTTCTTAAGAACAGAAAGTGCAAATAATAATTGTATTGCACTGTGCAAATAGCAGAACAAACAAAATCCTCGACTTGATAGGAGGACGGGTTGTTGTAACTGGGAAAAAAAAAAAATGATCAAAAACATGTCACACAGGAAAAAGGGTTTCCATTCACAAAGAAATCATTATGGTTAATTTAATTCATTGTAGCATTTAATATAGAAAAGCTTTTCTACAGAGACTGGGAAAAAAGCCAACATTTATATATAAATGGGTTTTATTTTAAAAGCTAATGCAGTGGGCAGGATGCTTCAGGGTTATTTTCTCTCCCTCTTTCTTTCAGCGCATTTGCAAAGCTGGTATTGTGTCCAAAAAACAAGGAATTTGCTGCTATCTAAAGTTTACAAATTGCCTTTTTTCAAAAGCACAATTTCATATTCCTTAGAAATGTAAATGACGGGGTTTTTATCTCCCCGCTTTCCTTTCTTTCTGTTTTTTTTTTTTTTTTTTTTTTTAAGTTACTTATATTAGTATCCAAGGCACTGATTCGCGGAATGGGCTTTAAATATCCTCCCGCCGCAATCAGCGCAGACATCGGCCGCGGCTCGGGCGGGTGCCTGGCAGCAGCCGCTCCCTGGTGGAAGGGCCGGGGCGCGGCGGAGCTGAGCGCGTCCCCGCGGCGGGGCAGCCTCCATCGCAGAGCTCTAACGAGAATCAGCTGTATTTGTGCGAGGGACAGATGGTGAGCGAATAACCGGGCTGATCAAATACCTTCAGCCATAAAATGTCAGGGGAAGGAAGCATATGGAATTACCCACTTGTGCCTTCCCCTGAGCCGGGCGAGCAGCTGCCTCCAGCCCCACGCTCCGGTGGGAGCAGTGCCTTCAGCTTGCACCAGGAGACACTGTGAGCTCCGGCCACCGCTGCCTGTGCCGTGCATGGATGCAGTCCCTGCTCCCTGTGTGCTTCAGTTTAGTTTAATTCTGGCTCGTTCCCGGACGCAGAGCCACAGATAACACAGCATCCCAGCCTGCACTGTGGCAGCTTCCCCATCCCAAGGCCTCTCCCAGGCCCTGACCTGGCTTCCCCTTGCTGCCAGCTAAGCCCGTTATCACCCAGACTGAACAGTCTGCTCCCTCTCTTCCTCAGCCTCATTTATGTATGTAAAGACTGTTGTTTTAGCTCTCTCCCCTCCACACTGAACAGGCCGCAGTCCTTCAGCATTGGCTGTGCTTTAAACCCAATGGCTTTCATTGTTCCCTCCTTGATACTTTCTGCGTCCTCCTACCCCAGCAGCCACTGACACAGGTGGCTGCAGCCCTCATGGCCCTGCACCACCCACCAGGGCAGGGTCCCACCTGGAGCTCTGTTTTCCTTCCCTTCCTCTAACACAACCCATTAGGGGATGTCTAGCTATTTACAAATACCAGCAAACACGTCCACTTCCCACCTGCGAGGTGAGGAAACGATCCCACTGGGGAAGCAGAACACGGAGCACAGCAAGGTGAAACAACTTGACCAAGGTCACCCCAAAGTGGGAAATGCCAGCCAGTGCTCTCCTAAAAAGGCAGCTTTAATATATACCTCTAATCATCCCTTTGCAGGAATAGCTATTTCCTTTGTAAAATGCCAACTGCTATTAAATCCCTCCCCGGACTTCTTAGCCCTGAAATTGCATATGTTACCCTCCACTGGTGCTTGGGGCTTTGTTCTGGTTGTATCAGCTGGCAAGACAATTCTCCTCATTTGGAAGCATTTGCATAAAGCCAACGTTGATTGCTGATGAGTTTGGTCTCCCTGTGACTCCGACTCAAGCACCTGTTCTTCAGGCCCGGGCTCGTTCCTGCTGCAGTCAAAGCAGCTTGGCCATGAGCTTCAAAGCGGGCAGGATAGGGTCCTCTATCAAAGCAAACCAAATGCAAAGTCTGGGAAGCGTGCTGGAACCACCTCAGCTTTACTCAGGTCCCTGATTTATTACCCTCAAAGTCTGCGAGTGCACGGGACCAGAGCTCCTGTTCAGACCCATGCTCCTCCACGCCGGTAGCTTTGGCTTTTCAGCAGGAAAGCGTTCTCACCGCATTATGCAAATACATGGCACATTGTCATTCTCTGTTTGCGCTGAGTTCACTTCTCCTCTGCCTTGATTAATACACCCTCTCCCCCACATGCCTGCTCTAATATGTTTGTTTTAGGGATGGGCAGACGAGCTGGGAAAAAGAAAAATGAAATTGAACCTTCACCCAAAACTTGAAGTGGGTGGTTTGGAAAAAAAAAAAAAAAAAAAAAAAACAACCAAAAACCCAAAACACACAACAGAATGAATAAGACTTTGAACCACACGAACAGTTCCCCTGTTGGGGTGGGGGAGGCAGCCTGGGCCCCCAGACCGAGCACCACGTCCGCTGCTGCCTCCAGAAGAACCCGCTGTGCTCAGTGCAGCCCCTCGAGCGAGGCTGGGCGCTGCCGGCACTGGAGCCCCGGGCGCTGCGGGATGGCTCCGCGGGTCCCGGTGCGTGGTGCCCCGCAGAGCAGAGCGCTGGGACAGGCAGCGGGGCTGGGGGGGCTGGGTGCCCCGCGCTGCTGGGTGCGTGTCCCCGCCTGGCGCCCTGCCCGCGCCGTCACACCTCCCGCCTCCATCGCTCCCTGATTTGTTTGGAAGGACCTGTCAGGGGCTGGCAGGCTTCCCACGGCTGATGAAAGGAGCTAAGGATGTCTGAGAGCCTCACAAGGTGATACAGCCATTAAGGCATCGTGACAGGCTCCGCACAGAGGCACTGAAAACGCGGCGAGATTGGCAGCTCCGCGGGCTGAAACTAAACAAGAAATGCAAAGTAAACAGAAGGGTGTGCGGCGGGTGGGGACGTGTGTGCGCTCGGAAGTCAGCATCGCTGCTCCTCTCACTTCCCTGGCAGCTCAGGGCTTGAAGTAAGATGTCAGCAAACAGCGAGGTGCAGCCCGTCGCTCTCGGTCCCGCTCATGAATTATAAAGGGCCATTCACACAGGCGCTTTTCTTCTCTTTAAAGTGCATTTTGCTCGCTGGAAGGCGGGTTGGCAGCGGGCGGGTGGCGGCTCTGTTCGCCCGGCGCAGGTACAGCCCGCGTGGGGCTGCGAGCGCCCTGCAGAGCGCGGAGCACAATGGGCTGGGGAAACCCAGGGCTGCCGAGCACCCAGCGCGGTACTGTGAGAGTGGCTTGGTAATTAGCTCGTTATTTGTTTAAGGAGATATAAAAGCTCCTTCTCTTTGTATTCTGGCTTCCCAGCCCTCAGAACCCGCGTTTGGTCTTTTTATCTGCACTTTGGTAGCCTAAATGCTTCCCGGGGCAGAAGGAAAGAAGTGGAGCCTATCTGGCCATCTTTCACCTCCTGGCCGCGGGATGTCTCAGAGGAGCACCAGGGATGCTGAGCGCTGAACTCACCCTCCTGCTCCCACATCAGGGGCTGAGGCTGATGGCCGCGGTGCCCGGAGCCGTGGCCTCGCCCTGGCCTGGCTGCGTCAGGGGGCAGTGGGGGCTGGAATAAAATCTGGTGTTTGCCTTGCACAGGTGCTGCTGGTAGAGCTGAGTCCTGGCTTTGGGGCACCTCTCAGCTCACATGAGAGCAGCGCCGTGCACTGTTCTGATCGGATGGTTGGAAGTGCTTCCCAAACCTCCTGAGAAGCATTTGCTTTGTGTGGGTGCAGCCAGCCAGGAGCTGTGGGACAAACTCTTGGGAGTGATGCATGGCAGATGGGAGAGGGTTCCAAGGAAGGACAGGAAAGGGAGAAGTTCTCATCCCCATCCCCATCCCATCTCCGTCCCCATCTCCATCTCCATCCCCATCCCCCTTCTATTCTCATTCCCATTCTCATTCCCAATCCCATTTCCATCCCCATCCCATTCTCATCCCTAACCCATCTCCATCCCATTCCCACCACCCCAACTCGCCCCGCTGCCTCCTGCCCATCTTGGGGCTGCCAAAATTAGAGGGGAATTACGGGCCTGAAGTGCTGCTCTGTGCCAAGAGGAAGCATTATCTAAACATGCCTGCACCCCGCCCCCAGGCATAATTAATAAACTCAAAGGAAATTAAACCACAAGAAGAAAAAAAATCAAAAGAGCAAAACAAACAAAACCAACCCAAAGTGCTCCACGTGAGGTTTGTGGGGAGCAGGCACCGTCAGCCTGGAGAGCCCATCAGAGGTAATTGCAGTCACAGGGCGAGAGGCTAGAACAGCATGAAATGAATCAGTTTAACAGATATTAAATTTGCAAGCCCCGGGCGACAGGACTCCATTCAGTTTATTTGCATTAATCAGGTCAGGAGAGTAACCTTGGTTTTTTCTTCCAGGAGATATCATCAGCTTTATTTGTTTCTCATGTGAAAATATCACAACGGGCAAACACAACTTGGGAGAGGGCCGTGAGGTCCCTGGCACCGGGAGGAGCAGCCCCACCCTGGGCACAGCTGTGGAGGTGGGGAGCTGGGCTGGGGGCACCGAGGGGTGCTTTGGGCAGGACATCGGGGAGCAAGTGGCCCTGCAGCCCCAGGCATGGCTGCACTTTTCCTCCTCCTCCTCCTCCCAGCTCCTCCCAGCTCACGCTTTCCCCCAGCAGCATATTTTCCGAGGGTGGGCAATCTGAACCCCTCGTCCTCAACACACATTGTCATCTAGAAATGCACAGACCTGTGTAATACATAGACGTGCACGTGAGTATGCGCTGTCTGGGCATGCAGGGAATTAGATTTGATAACATCTGAGACCTTCCCATCTTTCTCAGGAGCAAGCAATGTGTAAATGTAGCTCGGTGTGCATGTATGCAGCGTGCGGAGCGTGTGCCTCCTGCACCCACAGCAACACGAGCTGGTGCGAAGCTGACACCTGCCCCGAGGGTGCATCTGAAGGAATAAGGACGTCGCTTTCTGAGTGATGTGGATTTGAAGTCATAAAGAGGAATGGAGGGGCTGCCATGTGCGCTGAGCCCCTCCTGCCTCCAGCCCAGCGCTCCCCACCCGGAGCCTGGCCCAGAGGTGAGGAGACCATTGGTGAGAGAGAAGCTGTGGCCCTGGTGGGGTTGTCGTGACCCTAGTGCACTTACAGCCACTGCTGCTCGCTCTGCATTTCACAAAACAACGTGTTGTCTCCTTCAAAGAAAAAGGAAAAAAAAAAACCCAAACATTCACTCTTTGAGATGCCACAATGAAGGCTCTGAGAATTTCAGATAGATTGCAGTTTGTGTGCCATTAGGCAGGCACTGCCTGCCATCCCTACAGCTCGGCCATCAGCATACCTGGTTTGGGTGAGCTGGAGCTGGCTCAATCTGAACCTTCTTGTAGCACCTGGGGAGAGTTTTGCCATATAGCTCACACAGACCCTGTGCTTGGTAGCTCACAGGTGACGTAGCACAGTACATCATTCAGCAGTGCCCAGGAAACCAAACTGGCACATGGGTGAGAAATGCCTCCAGGGAGCTGAGCAAGGTGCCCACAGACGCAGATTATGGATGAGCATGGGTTGGGGTTGAATGGAAAACCTCCTGCAACAACTCCTGTCCTTCAGGGCACAGAAAGAACCCTCCTGACCCTATAAAAGGTGTAAGAGAATCCTGCTCGGACACAAGGCATTGCCCCCTGCCTGGCGGGGGAGCAGGGCAGCTGCAGGAGGGGCTGCAGGGGGTGCCAGGTCACAGCCCTGCGCGGCCCCATGGCAGCGTGGGGACACTGCGTGCAATGCCCGGGATGCAGTGACTCAGCCTGGGGGTGTCTCAGAGCGGGATCTGCACCAAGCAGCTGCAGACAGATCATTCCTGCAAAGTCTTATTTAAATCCAAGCAAGCAAAACATCCCTCTCCGCTCAGGGCTGGCAGTGTTTATTTATGTATCACCTGTGGAATGAGTACATTTGTGACATATGTGTATGAATGACTCTGCATGGAGAGGGGGGAAGAAAAGCATCTTTCTAAACAGAAGCTGATCTCTGCAGAACAGGAGCACTTGGCACGGGCTCCACGAGTGGCCAAAGCTTTTGGCAGTGCCGGGTCCAGCCCAGCACTCAGCATCGTTCATGAAGTGGAGGGACTGCACGCTTAGCTTAGGTGTGGAAAAACTGAAATGCACACATGTGAATGCTGTCTGCAAAGCATAGCATGAGTCATGGGAAGCACGAGAAGAAGCAGCAGCTCTGACTCGCAGTGCCCTTCTCTGGGCTCTGAGCTCCCTCTTTGCCCAGGTTCCCATGACGAGGGCTGAAGCAAGCACTGCCTTGATACCATCTGCGGCCGCCCAGCCTGCTGCTTTCCCAGCAGTTTCGGAAGTTATTGGCCAATCTCAAGGAAAACCACAAACGATGACAGAACCCAGAGCTGCAGGAACTCAGTCCGTCCATTCCCCTGGACCTAAATGTTTCCTTCCCGTGCCGGGCGTGCCACTTCAAATGGGAAAAAACAAAACATCGCCTTGGTACCAAGAGCAATGAATACCAGTATCACAGGCACGGGGATTTTTTCATCGTTTGCACACACTGCATTTATTCAATTATCCAGATCTCTGATATTTTATACAAAAGTAAAATTGTGCCCAGACTGCAACATCACCTGCGCGTCCCAGGTCAGGCTGTGGGCACTGCAGGGTCTCCCAGGTAACACATCTTTGTGGGATTTATATTATGGGGAGAACTCGATCTCATCAGCATCTTCCGGAAGGGGAAACAGCTCAGGAGAGGGTGAAGGGAAAGAGCCTGCACCTGCCTGCAGGCAGAGCTCCTTCCTGCCACCTTGCCCTCCGACAGCAGCCTCCCCTATCCTGGTGTCTTGTTTCCTGATGTCCCCCCCAGCTGCTGCACCCCTGCAACCTCTTTGCTCCAACCTCTGCCTAGGAAGTGTCCTCACCCCGGGCAGCCTGCTCCTTGGTTTGCTGCCCGGATTCCTGGTGCCAGCACACTCCTGGTGATGGGCAGGGAGAAAGAGGATGAGGACAGCAACTCAATGACTAAATATCAAAGGTAAAATTAGCTTGAATCTGTTCCATGCCACTACAGACTGAAAGTGGACAGAAAAGCAAGTTCAGACCTTAATGCTGAGTTTTCAAGGTTTGAAAATTCCTCTGAGTCAGGACGAGTGGGAAAGTGGGAAACGGAGCCGTGCTCATCCAAACCTCATCTGCATTCACATCCGCAGATGAAGTCCATCCCCAGCCTGCACTTCACAAAGCACAGCCTGTGCAGCGTGCGACGCCAGAGCAAGCAAGGTCTGCCAGGAGAGGGGCTGGGTGCTCCGTGCAGGTGTGCTGCAGAGAGCTGCACGGTGCCAGGCGGGGAGCCCTGTGCAAACTGCTCCCGCTGCTGCAGCTTGGGCAGGGCTCCTCCCCCCCAGCCACCAAGTGCAGGACCAAACCCAGAACCAAACCCAGAACCAAACCCAGAACCAAACCCAGAACCAAACTCAAAACATTGGCCATGCAGCTGCAGGGCACAGCGACAAGGCCGGCTGCTGCCCAGCCCTGCAGCTTGCTGCTGCTGCTGCTGCTGCGTAGACGAAAGCCATCTTCCAGCCAGTGATTTAACATTCCAAGGGAGCAGATTAATGCCTGCAAACTTCTCAGTGGAAGCATTCAAACGCTAATTGGTAGTTGCAAGTAATTAAAGTAATTTACTCAGATTATAAAGAAATTTCTTAACAGTGATTAAGCAACTCCGGGACGTGTGTAGTTGTTTGTAATCACTCCCCCAGGGGGATTAAAGCTCTTGGCTGCATGTAATATGTCTTGTAACACCCTATGGGTCCTGTTGGCTCACGATAGCAAAGAACAGCTTGTTGGAAGAGATATAAATCAGGTCTGCACGCACACGAGCACACTGCATGGGAACGGCTCTGCTTCATGGCCCGGCTGGGAAGGAGGCACCGCGTCACCGGGGTTTGGTCCGTGCCACGCAGCCATGAGCACCAAGGCAGGGCAGGGCAGGGCAGGGAGGGCAGGGCAGGGAGCAGGACTTTGAGGAGAGCTGCGGCCACAGCTCACTGCCTTCCATTGGCAAGCCCATAAAAGAGGAGAAAATCCACTAAAATTGTCGGTTTCATTCCCTGAAAGTAACCCCAGAGAAGTGGTGAAGCTGTTGAGCTGATGCTCAGCTGATCCTTGCCATTAATGCTCGGCCGGCGCTAAGCAGTGCACAGCACTCAGTTCTCCATCCGCGTGCCCTGGAGAACCCTGGTCCCCCTGGGTGCATTGCCACGGCCCCAGCACGACTCGATCCCTCTCAGCAATGCCCAGAAATAGTGAATGCTGAGGAAGCCTTCTGCATGGCAACCCCCCAAAGGCTGACAGCTGCATTCTAACTGTTCTGCAGTTTACCTTGAGAGGGTTTGCTTTTCCATGCTTGGAAGAAAGGATGGCAAGCAGTGCACAGAGGCTGGCGGCAGAAGGGTGCAAGAGGACCTGCAGAAACTAATGCTGAACAAACGGGGAGCTCATCTCCTGCCATTACTCTGGCCCATCACTGTGGTGTTTGCGTTCTGCAATTTTTTTGGCCAAATGAAACCAATTGTTCTTTTTCCATTCCCCCCCCCCTTCTTCCCCCCCCCAAAGACAACAGAGAACGGACGGAGCAAGCGCACGTTTTATTTGTTTGCTGTTGGCAACACGTGCCTGGGAAGGAGGCATTGTTCTGAAGGACAGAAATGCACAGGAACACACAGCAGCACCAGAACCTTCAGCAGCGCCCGGGGCGAACCCTCAGCGCCGCGCTCGGGGCCTCGCGGCCACGGCTCCATTGTGCGGCACGGGACCAGCTTCCCAGCCTCAAATATAAATAGGTTTTTCTCTGTTCTGTTTACAGTGTGTAGAAATCTGATTTTCCCTAATGGTCCTTTATAAATAGTTTCCACCCACCCTCTGCTTGAAAGCTTCTCTTACTCACATTGGAAATTAGGTTCTTCCCCTCCTCGCTATTGAGAACAATTATAGCTCTTTGTTCAATGGGAATTAAGAAGCATGAGGGCTGAATCCATCCGCAGGAAAATTGTCACTCTCTTTTGTTTTCCGCCTGCAGTAATTATCCTGCCAACAGCTCACTCTGACATCCTCAAACCCTCCGTGCAGGCATTCCCAGCCCAGTCCCAGCCCCTTGCCCGAGCCCCAGCCCCAGCCCAGCCCCATCCCAACCCATCATTTTGGGAGGGGGACCACAGGAGCAGCTACTCCTTAGCTACGGCCCCAAGGCCCTGATTATTTCTCAGGGAAGGTTCCCCCCCTTTTGCTGCTGTGGAGGATGCACACGGAGCTCACAGCGTGCCCACGATAAGGGGCAGAGATGTCCCCTCCTTGGCCGGCTCCTGTCCTTGCCCAGCTACATCTCATCTCTCTGCACCCCCCCTGGGCCCAGTGGTGCTGGTGGCTCTGGGCTGCCACCCCCGCTCCCACCGCAGTTACCTCCAAGAGGCCGCAGCTCTTGTCCCCAGAGTGCTTCGGGGGGACAAGGAGAAGGAGGGAACACAAGGAGGGGGCAGGAGGCCAGGAGAGCTGCCCGTGAACTGACGCCTTCCTCCTTCTGCAGGTCTCCTCCAGTGTGAAACCCCTATTTAAGGAACACAACTAAATCTTACCCGATTTTTTTTTTTAAAGATCCAAAATGAGTAACCATTGACCCCTCCAGCCACACACTCATTTTTCATTAAGCTGCTCCTTGGATCTTATAAGCAGGGAGAGCGAGAACAAGCAGGCGAGTGAGTGAAAACAACCAACAGTGCCCCGGGGCTATAATAACCGAGGTAGGAACATTTTAAATTATACCTTGGGTCAAAATGATTTTAGATTGATCAGAAACCAAAATTACCCCAGAGTTCCAGTTGATTGTCTGTGTCGAGTTCATCTGGAGGCTGCGTTTCTCCAGCAGTCCCCATTATCATTATTATGAGGAGCGTGTATACATTGACCCTGTTATTTTAAGCAGCGGAGAAGAGAAGCCCGCCCCGCACCTCAGAGCCCCGCAGCTGCAGGCAGTGTCCTGGATGGGGAAGTGTGCTCCTGGCAGCCCTGTGGTCCTGAGGACCTGTGCAGTGCCCTCAGCTGCGGGCTCGGAGCAGAGCATGCAGTGGTGGAGGTGGCAGCGCATGCACTGCGCACAGTGGTTGGAGAGCAGTAACGCTCACAGCAAGGGCAGTATTGGTTTCTCATTACCAAGGCAGTACTAACAAGACAGGACTGTTTAGCTGTGATTTGGAAAATGACAGAGGGCTTTACCTCAGAGAGCTGCCAGCGCTCTGCTGTGTCCCTGTGGCTGCACCCAAGGGTCCCCGTGCCCCCAGGGCCGCAGCCCAGTGCTCGCTCCCATGCTGCATCGGTGCCGCGGTGCATGGCTGCGCACAGAGGCCTCCATCCTCCCCTGCTCCCCCAAAGCACGCTTTCTGAAGGCCTTCCCTAACACCTGTGCTTAGTGACTTGCTTGACCAACCACAGAGTCCCACCCTAACAGTTTCTTGGGTCTGAAATACTGCTTCTTCAGTTTCTCGAGACAAACCGCCTCCGTGGGTTTCCAAACCATCCAAGAGTGGCAGGCTTCTCCTTCTGTTTCATCACCATATTCTGGGTTTTCCAGTGTTTTTGGTGCCGAGTCTTTCCGTTGCTCTCCAGGAGAGATTTGTGAAAAACGATAAATAAAAAAACATATTTCCAAACAGATTTGGCTTTGGCCATTTTCCCCCCAGCCATCGACCATCTCCGTTGAGTTCCCGGAGCAAGCAGGAAGCTCAGCAGCGCGGCTCAGCCCTGCACAGCGCCTGCTCCCCAGCTGCAAGCTGCGACCTGGAGGTGAGAGCTCCTGGATCCAGTTACCAGGCCGAAGCGTTGAGGTCCCAGACATTTATTTGTGTTGAGACGGAAACAAAACATCCCGTGCACTGACAGCCCGCAAAGGGAAAGGAAAAAGTTTCTAGAAAAAGCAAACAAATTGTAGGTACGCTTGTGATACATGAGTTTTAACTAAAGCCTCTCCTCTCCACAGAGCAACGGCAAACGCAGTGGGAAATAAAAACAAAATTACCACTGCAAAGCCTATAATTGCATTTCAAAACCTACAGCCATTAATTCCCACAAGCGCCAGGATCAGAACTGCAAATAACAGCAGCCAATGCGTTCTGCATTGGGGGGATGCTCCACAAGCTGGATGGAAACGCTTTCTCTGCGTGTAGGGTTTTTCCGTGTGCACCTTTCACCCCAAATAAACTAATTACTTCTATAATGCTGCCTGAGGTTCCACATCATGAGCAGAACATGGGGTGCATTTGTGGATGGCCACGTCCATGAGGGAGCTGCTCCCCACCACGACCCCACGCTCCCACGCAGCTGCGCAGCATCCTGATGTGACACGGGCAGGGACAGCAGCCCCGGGCTGAGCGCTGGGATGGGACCGGAGGGGCAGGGCCTGGGGAGGTCACAGTGCCCTTCTGCGGGAGCTGCCAGCAGCTGGGCAGGGTCCCGTGGCAGAGGGGACAGGGTTCAGTCCTAAGGAACAGAAAATGCAAATGGGGTTTTATGGTCGTTAGCTCCACTCCCCAAATAACCTGCATTTTAATTCAGCTTTAATTAAAAAGGGGGGAAAATATGCCCAGGTAAACAGTTTCCAAGCAGAAGATGGGTCGGAGCAGTAGAGCATTCCTTTGACCTAACAGGCCCGACTTTCTGCAACTTTTAATTAAAAACAACACCAATTTGGCCACGCTAGATTGCCCAGAGAGCCGGGCCTTTGAAGAGCTGTAATTAAGGCTGCTCGGCCCCGTGCACTGCGCGCTCTGCAAGGCACCGCGGCTCAGGGCAGCCTCTCTTTGCAGCCTCTCCTTGCACATGGGCACGGATGGGGCCAGCGATGCCCCAAGCTCACCAACCAGCCTGGGAGAAATGACTCGGTCCTGACGGAGGGAGAAGAAAACATGGCACGGTTTGTAGCAGGATTTCTGCCGTGGCTTTAAGGAGAGCACACAGCTCTCTGAGTTAACGGACGAGAATTCGATCATTTCCCCCGAGCATGGGTGGGTTCGTGCTGCTGTCGGATGGGAAGCTGGAAAGAGAAAACATTTTGAAGGAATCAGAACAAAGGGGCAGAAAAACATGAGTGTCTGCACAATAAAATTAAAATTAAAAAAAAAAGAAAAAGAAAAAAGAAGTACGAGTTAGAGATGGAGCTGCTTTAGGAATGAAAGAGCTGTGACAGGCATGTGTTGATGCCACGAGGCATAACAGAGAAAGAAAGAAAAATCTAGATGGTGTTTTTTTAGCATTTACTCCAAAAACACTTGCTGAACACAGAGCAATCTCTTTGATATGAAGGTTAATTGAAAGAAATGGTGCAGACCCTTTGGAACGCTGTCTTAAACAGCTCCAAAGAATGAAATTTGGGGGCAAAAAAAGGAAGACAATGGAAGTGCAGGAGCAGAAAACAGACGGCGTGGGGACGACCCGGGGAGCAGCAGGGAGCAGCGCCTGTCATTGCCCCATGGCATCATCCCACGGCATCGCCCCGCTCCTGCCCCACTGGTGCTGGCTCTCACCGGGCTGTGCTGGTGCCTGGCATGAACCCAGCAGTGCCAGGTGCAAAATGTTTAAGCATTTTTCCCAAATAGCACCGCAAAGCAGAAAGTGAGGCAAAAAGGATGGGAAGTGAAAGTCGGACTCAGATCTTCCTCCCCGGGCCCTGACTTGAGCCACGGCTTGGGGCCTGAACGCCCACTTGGGAGCAATCTTTTAGAAGCTGGGCAATCCTGCTCAATATTCTTCCCCCAGACATCTTTGTTCCTCTGGATTCTGCCCAGAATGAGAAATGAAAGCTCTGAGCTGGGAAGCGAGGAACAGTTCTGGGGCTCTGTGGCTCCGGCAGAGCCACGATGGGGTGCAAACATCACGGGGGAACTTCTGTGCAATGGCATCCAAGTGACCCGGGGAGCAAAAAAACATTCCAGATCTGAACTGCTGGATGCTCCTCTGAGCATGTGGTGTTTCGTCTCCAGTCAGCCCTTCCCCACACCAGGCTGTCCGGGCCATGCATTGGTGTGGGCTTGTGGGGCACGAGCAGCTCCCTGCTCCCAGGGCAGCGTGCACGTGGGGTGGCTGTGCCTGGGGCACCGCTGGGCTCCGTCAGCAGCGTCAGAGCTGTGCAATTGTTGGAGCAATTGGCCGCACGAGGCTCATGGCATCGTGTGTGCTGAATGTGACGAGCTCTTACCAATCCCATTTCCCTTCACAGCTCTCTTTCCTGCGAATCCTCAGCGAATCAGCTGTTGAAGTCTCGCACTGCGAGGGCTCTTGCCAGTAAAAGTTGATGGTGCTAATGTTTGTGGAGCTGGGTTACTAAAGGGGGAAGAAGCAGCAAAAGCAAACTAATCTCAGCCAGCAAATATTTGCGGAAAAATGCTTGCATTATCTGCCCCAATCGGTCCCTGATGTTGCACCCCCGCCCAGCAGAGATTGATAGGCGCAGACCCAGCCTCCTTCCTTTCATGAATGAAGATGCAGCTGTGTTTTCTTTGTGCACACTCCCTTATTGAAGTCTTTGAAAAATATTCTGTATAGAAACAATTCTGTCGACACATCAGTTTTCTCTGTGTTTTCCTCTTCCCCCTCATTCTTTACCATTAAGGACATTTGCATGAAAATGGGCGCAATATTTCTGAATCCATCACCTGGCATCTGGGTTTCTTCTGCTGCCCTTCCGATGAGGTCACTTCCTCTGTGTATGACGTCATGGCCTTGGGGGCAATGCTGGAGGACAGTGGCCGTGGGGCTGCCCCCTGGGCCTCAGCTCCTTCCCCCCCTGGTGAGGGCTGCTGGGGGCCGAGTACGTGCATGATGCAGTGCATGCATGGTGCACAGCAGGGCTGATGTGCATGCACACAGAACTCTATCCGTACTGCAATGAGAAGCAGAAACTCCTGGGAAAACACCTTCCCTGCCCTCTCAGGGCCCAAAGCATTCAGGGGATGGAGTAGGAAGAGCAGAAATACCTCTCAGGATTGCCTGGTGCAAAGAGGCCTCCTGGGGTACGAAGCAGCCCCATATCTCTCAACATCCACAGATGGTTTCTTTCTCATTTTCTGGTGCTCTCCTGCCCCTGTCCCATTTTGGGGTCCATCTCATCACCATGAACTTTCTGCTCAGGAGTGAAGTGAGAAGGCATGAAGTGAAGCAAGCCCAAAGCCCAGGGGCTCTCCCCTCGCTCGGCATTCTCCCAGCAGACCTAACAGCAGAGTGGAGGCTAAAGCAGGGGCAGGCACCAGAGCCCCCCCAGACAGCACAAGAAAACTTGTCCCGTGCAATGGGCAGAGAGCCCAGGTACGATCCCAGATCAATCTGATTTGGAGTAAGGAATTTTTTACATCTCTCATTACTGTCATGGCCTCAACCTTTCCTTCCTGTATTTACCGGATGGTGTTTTTCCATCTTATCTCCTTTCATCACAATCTTGTTTCCGCCTGCTGGAATCACTGCATTCCTGATCTAGATGCAGCTCAAACCCTGGGAACAGATGCTATTGTCAACTTTTATTAGGTTGTTGCGTTAAGAAAGGAAGACATCGGTGTGGTCACTGCTGCAGAGTGAGGCTCCTGCTCTCCCCAGAGCACAGGGCCCCAGGGAGCCCCAGCAGTGCCATGGCTGGGAGCCACACCGGGGCTGCAGGCGGTGCCCCAGGGAGCACAGGGCAGTGCCCGGCACAGCCCCCAGAGCCCCCAGCGACAGCAAATCTCTGCCGTGTTCAGCCACACGAGGAGGCCTTCCTTCCTGGGGATGAGCAAACGAGAAACCCACCTGAGATGTTTGTGTAACCTGAACTATCTGCATTCTGCTTAAAACGCCGCGCTCCCCTCCTGCCCGCCCGATGCCATCCTTCCAATTACGCCGAGGTTCCTTCCCTGGCCCCATGCTTTGCTCCTTCGCTGTTTATGCATTTATTATTTACACACAGGCCTCCAGCTGCAACTCGCGTGCTGGAGAATACTCCTTCAGTGCTGTGTTTGGTGGGAGATAAGAGAGGCAGGAGAGCTGCCAGCTCCGTGCGGGGGGAAGGAGGAAACAGCACCCGCTGCCTTTTTTCTCCGCTCCCGTTGGGAACTCGAACTCAGCTCCCAGGGGCAGACAGAAAGTGCTGCCAATGGCTGAGCACTCTCTGGAGCCAGGGATGCAGCGGCACGAGACCCCGTGGGGCTCTGCAAAAATGCAGACGTGGGGTGCAGAGCTGGGCGGCCGTGCGGGACCTGCTGCAGGGCTCTGTGCTGCTGAAGGCATTGCGCTGCTGCTCCGGTTTGCATTGCTCTGAGAGCCGCCTGGAGTATTCTGCAGGTTGCGGTTGGTACAAGTTGCAGCTTGCTAAGTCCCAGAATGGAAAACCTTGTGGTTCTGGAGGCTTTGTATCGATAAGGAAGGTTCCAGGAGTCTTTGTATGGAATATGTATGTACCTCCGGAAAGGCCTCTGAGTGTACACAAACTGGAGACCTTTGTGTGCAAGGTGTGTGTGATAGGAGGAGTGTATCCCCCACACACTCAGCACTGATATTAAAGAATGCCTACTTTCTAACACTCTGACTTGAGTCTTAGATTTTTTCTTGATCGACTGCTTTACAGTAAGAGGGTGAGGCCGAGCCGAGCTGGGTTGATCCCAGTTTGGTGCAATTCCCCAGCCCAAAGAACAGGGGGGAATAACCCCAGAGCCGATGTGATGCTGGAAGTGGAAGCAGAGCTGGGAGTCAGTGGGGCACCCGCAGCCATCCCTGAGCCATGGGGAAAGGGAAAGAACGAGGGAAAGGCAGCGCAGGAAGGGAAACGTGCGAGAAACCAGGGGAAGCTGCGCTTTTAGGGAGTGCGCTTTGGTTTACATTTGATTATGTTTTCCTGGCAGACATCCCAGAGCGCTGAGCATTCTCTGTGCGTGTGCCCTGGGGAGGTGGGGGTGTGCTGTGGGGGGAGCGGAGGCATCGCTGCTCCCTGTGACTGGCCCTAGCCTGCGCCTGTGTTCGTGGGGCCGGAACCGTGCTGTGGCTGCTGCTGAACCTGGGTGCTGCCGAGCAGCTGAGGCAGAGCCTGCCTTCCTCCCCAGCCCCTTGTGCTGTCTGCAGGGCGCTGCCTCTGCCCTGCCCCACATCCCCACCTCTCGCTGCCAGCTACAGCTGTGGTCATTGCTGCACATCCCACATCTGCTCTCTGCTGCTTCCTGTGACCTGACCGCACAGAAGCTGCTGCAGGTGAAGCTCCAGACCCATTAGATTGATGAAAATACTTTGCTCCATCAGCCAGGCACCTCCACGCCTGCTGGTTTGCATCTGAACCACAGCAAGTTCAGCAAGGAAGCACCAAAGGCAACTTCTTGTCAGAGCAATTTGAGCTGCCACCATCACTCCCAGCGTTCTACACTTCTGCAGTCGGGTTTGGTCCTCTCGCTGCACCTCCCCATGTCCCATTTTGCAGCAGAGCTCTGGCTGCAATTAAACACTCCCTTGGTTCTGGCGGCATTTCAGTGGCAGGCTGAAAAAATACATAAAGAAGCAAGGAGTGTACCGCAATCATGTGAGCAGTTGGATGGGGCTCTTTGCAAGCAGTGGGTATGTGCAGGCCCTGCAATGTGCAATGCAGGAGGAGCTCAGTGGGACAGCTGTGCCATGCCCCCTCTGCAGCAGCAGTGAGGATCTCGTGTCCCCATCCCAGCTCTGCAGGAGTCACCTTCTGTGTATGCAATCGCATCTGTAACCTGTGATCCAGGGAGTGTGCGTAAATTCCACTCAGAGGCTGCATTCCAGCACGTCCTGAAGATTCCCCTTCCACCCACAGACTTCAGGTTCCCTTTGCTCCCTCCTTTCCTCTCTCAGTTTCTCCCCGTGGTGCTGATGTGTGCAGCCGGGGCCTGGCAGAGTGGAGGCATTGCGCAGGAGGAGGGAAGAAGAGAAGGGAACCGTCACCTGCACGAGGGAACCGCAGCGGGGCCGGGGGCCGCAATGGGAGCTGCCTTCCCTTTATTTATTGCAGTAATGCAGGGGATTTGGAACGAGCTGCGTTGGGTAATGGGCTATAATTTGGTCCAGGTTTTCAGAATACATTGTTGAGTATCCAAAAGTGAAAAAAAGGAATGAAAACTCCAAGGAAACTTCTGGGAGGAGGCAGAGAGCGGAGCTGAGTGTCTGCGTGCTGTGGGAGGCTCCTTTCTCACGGGGCAGCGCCTTGCATCATCCACCAGCTCAGCAAATTGCAGCTTAATCCTTTGTGGTGGCTTTGGGAAGGGATGAGGCTGGGAAGGGAACGGGTGGGAACACGGAGCTCTGTGAGCTGTGAGCACCCTGCAGCAGGCACTGGGCACGGCAGGCGTGGCAGCGCCTGGTCCTGGCACACCAGCAGACACTGGTTCTGTTCCCCAAATAAGGTCCCATGAAGCTGAACCTATGGGAGGTTAAAGCCTGCTGCTGGCCCCCGGGCAGCCCCAGCACTCGCAATCCCCCCTTGTTTCTTTTCCCTGTAACTGACTCCTCTCCTGCCTGCCATGGGAGTCCTCCACCCAGGAAGGCGAGGAAAGCAGAAGCAGGGAGCCAGCAGGCTGGGTGGAGGTGAGGGGCTGGGATGCTCTGAAGGCAAGGAGCGCACGGAGCATCTCCAGCCTCCTTCCACCCCCCCACGCAAGGAACTATCACACTGCTTCTTGCTGCTGCTGGATGCCTGAGGGACGGAGGGTTTCAAAGAGCTCATCCCAAGGCCACATCTGCTGCTGCTGCTGCATATGTTTAAGACAACTCATTAAAGTTCCTGAAAGGCCTAAAAAATGAGTAATTCTCTAAATGAGCGAGTCTATAATAGCCCTCTAATAAGCTCTAATAGGAGACTTGTGTTCCGCCGACCATGCCGCTGTGGCACGGGCAGTGTGGGGCAGGATGGGGCCGGCTGGGAGCGAGGGGACAGGGCAGGAGCAGGGGGTGAGCTGGTGTCAGGAAGTGCAAGCACTGAGAACTGGGACCGGGGTCTCAGCAATGTGGCAGTGCCACCACGAGGGCTGGGTGCAGCGGGCAGAGGGAGCCTTCATTTTCCTTCTGGCACAGGAGCCCAGCAGGGAGGAGGAGGAGGAGGAAGTCAAATCCCCCAGAAAAAGGTTGGGTGCGCATCTCTCCGCTCACGCCCACGCTGCTGGCAGCTCCTCCACGTCTCCATGGGACCGCGGTGTGAGCGAGCTGTGCCAGCACCGTGGTGACACGGGGAGGTGGTGCTGGGAGGGTTGGTGGGACCGCTCCCCTCCCCCACCGAGCAGCATGGCAGCACGTGCTGCTTCCTCACCAAACACCTTCCCTTGCTGTGACACCCTCCCGAGCGTCAGCCGTGGGATGGATCTACCAGCTTTCACCAGGGCCGGGGCTGGCTTGCATTCAGCAATGTCCCACTGCATTGCAAGCAAACAGATGACATTTCCTGGGCTTGCAAAGAGTTGGAACAGATCAGAAACTTCAGGATTCAAGATGTTCTGCTCTCGTTGTGAACAGCGCGTGCTGCTATATTGGTGAGATGATGTACCAGGCTGCTGGCACTGCTTCACGCTGTGACATCATGGTGGGACATAACTCACGAGGCTGAGCTGCACGTCCTGCCCCACAGCTCTGTCTGTGGGGTGAGGGTGCTCCTCACTTGCAGGAGCAGAACACGGATGGGAAGCAGAGCCAGGCTGACCCCACAGAGCTACCTCTGTGCAGAGCATGGAGCTGCTGGGAGGCACGGGACAGCAGGTAACTGCAGCCCTGCTGTGCCGCGGGTACCGCACAGGCTGTCCTTTACTTCTTACTGATGTGGTCTGGGGGCAAACAGGGGCCTGAAGTGATGACTGTCATGGAAAAAACATCATCGAGGAAAGAAGACCTGAAAAAAAGGAGTGAAATTTTACCCAACACCCTGAAAGGCAAGGGAGGGAAATCCATCACTCCCACTTGACCCCAAGGGTGGCAAGTCAAGATTTCTTTCAAGTTGTGTCTAGGTTAGCTTTGACTCCTAAACTCTCGGGGTTGTCTCTGCGGTGTTATTGAACAACACTTCACCCAAACCAAGGCCTCCCCGCTGCCGCTGGGGTGTTACTCTGATTTCCTCTTTCTGAGGTCACCTGAGCTGGAATTAGGACTCATGAGTGAGTCAGATGTTTCTCAGCAAACTTCAGGGCTGTGAAATTGGTGGATATCTCAATTAGTAATCCTGCAGCGCCTTCTCCTTCTTCCGGAGCACGCACAGCATTCGTGCACAGCTTGGAGGCACGGCCGCGTCACGGCCCGATGTCAGCACAGCAGCGTGGGCTGCGTTTATTTATCCAGTTGTCTTTATTAAATTCCAGTTAGTCATCCAGGTGTCCTGTCCAAGAGGAAGGTCAGGGGGAGGAAAGGAAATGGAAGAGAAACAAAAGTGAGCCGGTGAGGTACGCAGATGCATCCTTTGCTGTGCTCAGGGATGCAAATGTGCTGCTCGTGGTCACCCGCAGGATGAAGGAACGCGGGGTGTGTGTGTGTGTGAGCACGGCTGTGTGCTGACAACACCGTTACCAACACTTGCAAAGGACGGTAAAGCTCTCTGCATACAAACTGGGCTGAATCTTTGATTGAGAACTTGAACTTGAGGCTGGAGGAGTCCATTTGCTTCCTCATCCAGAGGCTAGAGAGCGCAGTACCAGAGCCGACTGAGCTCCATCTGACAGCTCCCTGTTCCTGATGCCGTGCAGACAGAATGCAGCCATTGTCCTGTCCTTGTTAGGGGCCTGAGATGAAGTGTTGTAGCCTCACTGACTGCAGGAGTGTACCCTTGAGGCTGCAGAGGGAAGATGCTGGAAGCAGGAAGTGTGCAGGCTCTTCTGCAGGGTGATGATGCAGGCTGCAGGTTGTTTTTGCAGGCTGCAGGACATGGTTGCAGGCTGCAGGATGCAGTTGCAGGAGGCTTTCTCTCAGTTGAAATCTTTGAAGTTGAAGGTTCCCACAGCATGGAGCCGGGCAGGCTGCTGCTATCCTCTGCTCATCTCTGCCCAGCACTGCGGGTGCATCCCGTGGGCACAGGGTGCAGGATTAAGCAGGAGTGCCCTGGGTCTGGAGGCAGGGGACACACCATGGAGCACCACGGTGATGGGAACGGACTTTCCAAGCATGGAAAGCACCAAGTTCTGCGTGTTCCCCAAAATTTGGGCTCGGATGCAAACTGGAGCCACAGATCCTGCTTCCACTCCCCCAGGAGGCAAGTTTCTCTGGAAACCAGGGAAGAGGGGGAAATCCTCCCACATCCCAGCTGCCCGCCCGGCTCGTGGCTGCGGAGCTGCTTTCCTCCCCCTCTCTCACACCTCCCTCCATCTCTGCAATTCCCTTGGAGACGTTAGATCATTTTTCCAGCTCCTCCAGGTGTCCATAAAACCGGCCGCAGATTCCTCCACGGAGAGGGAGCAACAGCGAGGAGGAAACCTGAAGCCACAGCAGTGCCCCCTCCCCGTGCCTTTTTCTGGGGAGAACCCCAACTTGGCAGAGGGAAGGGGCACCCAGGGCTGCCCAGGGGGATGACTCAAGCAGGGACCCTGCAGGGAGGTGGCAGGTTGCCACCTTCACTGGATGAGCATCACGGAGCTATTGCTGCTGCAGAGCCCCATCTGGCACAGCCGGGTCCAGCTCTCACCGCTGGGCCGTGCCCGGATGGTTTGAGGATGAGGTGGTGGTGGGCAGCCACTCACTGCTCGTGTTCGTCATGTCTGGAAAGCAAAACGCTGCCTGCTGGGACGGGGCCGTGGGGGGTATGGGGAGGGTGAGCAGAAACGGGGTGCAGAAAAGAGGCAATTTCTTCTTTTCTTCTGATTCCCTTTTTTTTTTTTTTTTTTTGCAGGCAGAAATGATCTCATGTTTTGTCTAATCTAAATTCTGTCAAGCAAGCAGGGAGAAGGAAAAAAAAAGAGATGGAAAGCAAGCAAGAGAAGGCTACGCAGCTAATAAAAATCTGCGAGACACATGTTGCTGAGCTGGGACACCAGGAGGGGCAGAGCAGAGCTCCGTGCTGGGGGTGCACGGAGCCCCATGGCTGTAGCCTCCCCATCCCCAGGGACACCTCTCCCCCCAGGAGGCAGCACCACGAGGGCTGCGGTCATTGGAGGGTGCTGATGGGTCTGGGCGAGCAGCTGGAGCTGGAGCTGGAGCTGGGGCCCTCTCCCTGCCCATCCCAACCCTGCAAGGTTATTGAAGAGGAAAGGGGTGCAAACCTCTCCGGGATTTCCCTCCACTCGTGTGTCCCATCTCACTCAGATGGAGCAACCCCTTGGGCTGTGCGTGTGGAGGAGCCTGCGGGGAGGCAGAGAAAAGCCTTCTCTTGCTGTTCTCACCCTCCATAAAGGTTTCCTCACCTTTTTGGAAATTAAATCCCACAGGAATTTCATGGCCTTTATTTCCTTCCCCCAGCAGCCCCATGTGGAGGAGTGCAGGGCTGCGTGCAGGCAGGGCCAGGGGAGCAGCCCGCTGCCTGGGGCGTGTTTGGAGCCAGCAGAAACGCCTCAAAGGGAGCTAGGGTGACTTTTGTTTAAGATGTGCATTTTCTCAGCCAAACGTCTTCACCGCCTGGCTGCAAAAACTGTTGTGGCAGCATCTGTGCTCCAGAGGAGCCCTTCTTTGCCCCATCAGAGCAGGGGCTGCCAGGAGGGCGAGTGGCAGTGGGGCTCTGGGTGGCTCTTCCAGGGGTGGCGGGGGGGCCCTGTGCCTCACGGTGCTGCCGCTGGGTGCTCACCACGTGCAGCTGGGTGCTCACCATGCACTGGCAGCTGCTCACCGTGCAGCACTGGGTGCTCACCATGCACTCTCCATCCTCCCCCACCTTGGTGACGGGGTCCCAGGAGGCTCCTGGGAGGGGGCAATGGGTGACGCTGGCCCGGGGAGGGGGTTTTGGCCACGTGATGGGCAGAAGGAGAAGCAGCGGGGAGCAAGGAGGGCGGTGCAGGAAGTTTGATCGAGGTCTCCACACGAGGATCATGCATTACATTTCCAGGCCACAGAAACCACACTGGAAAGTTCGCGTCGCGTTACTCGCTGTCAGGGCCGGGGCCGGGACCGGAGGAGCAGCGCGGCGCGGAGCCCAGGCGGCCTCTCGGTGTCATTAACAAAACAAACAAACAGCATTGCCCATAATGAGCTCCGGCTTCGGGCGGAGGAGGGGTGATTAAAGCAGGCTGCCAGGCGCTGGGGGGGCCCCGTGCCCGGCTATCGCCGTGCTCCCACCCAACTCCTGCTGGGGAAGGGTGCCCCGAGCCCCCAGCGCCCGGTTCAGCGCTCAGCACCGCCTGGTCCGAGTCCTCAGCGCTCCCCATCCCCGGCGAGGCTCTCACCCGAAGCTCACAGGTACGGGAACAAGGGAGGGAGGCAGGGCGGTGCGGAGCCCCGTCCGATTTCCATCGCAAATGATCTCCGGCAACCCTGGTGCATCATAAAAGCCCGGCTCATCCCCCGGTGCTGGGAAGGCCGTGGCTTTTCTGCCAAAATACAAAGCGGCGTTCGGGCCCGGTGTGTCAGGCAGTAATGAAACCCGTCTGGGTGCCGATCGCTTCTTTATCTCCCCAGCTCCGTTTTCCTGAGGACCACGTTTTTTAATTTGTGTTGGATAAACAGTATGGGATTGTGTACGCAAAGAAGCTCTAATTATCCCCTCAGGTTGTGTTTCCTTAAAGGAAATGAACTGGGCATGGCATTCCCTCTTGAGAAATGCACCAGCGCAATAGCTTCCAGATTTCTCCCCATGCCACGAGCATCCAGCAGCGAGGCTGTACCGGCCTGCGGGGCAGGAGGCAGCGGGGGGTGCTGCGCCTTCGGAGGCCCCAGGAGCTCCTCAGCCCATTTTCAGGACGAGCTCTCCTGCCCCAATTGGCATCCCTGAAATGTGGACGCTTCCCAGCAGGCCGGACCCCACAGACGCAGGAGCGAGGCCAATGCTCACACAGCAGCAGGGGCAGAGCTGCCCAAGCACACGACCCTGGGGCAAAGGGAAGTCACAGCTGGGCCCTGTGCTTCCAATATCCTGGAGGAATCAGGATCAGAAGCCACCGAGCGCTCT
Source organism: Numida meleagris (assembly GCF_002078875.1). Taxonomy (NCBI): domain Eukaryota; kingdom Metazoa; phylum Chordata; class Aves; order Galliformes; family Numididae; genus Numida; species Numida meleagris. The sequence continues at coordinate 727,069 of NC_034416.1, forward strand.
GCTGGGTCACTCTGCGCACACATTGCCTTTGCTCTGACTCTGCCCAGCTCTGCCTTCATCCTTCCCACCAGCAGCCTGAGCTGCACGCTCTCATCCTGCTGCTCAGGGAAATATTTCCCTGCATATAGTGCCAGAGGGTATTTAGCATTGCACAGGCCCAGACCGGTTTGAAGCCATGCTTCAACAAATCACTGCTGGCCCCAGGAAATGCCTGGTTGTCCCCAGAGGCCATGAGTGCCTCTCGTGCCCCCCCCCCCACTGCAGCCCAAAGAGCCCGGACACCTCTCCAGTGTCACAAGTGCTCCTAGATAACCCCCGTGGGCAGATCATTTGCCCATGAGGGACAGATGAACCATGAATCTTCTGTATTTATCCCCGCTCCACAGCACTCAGCAATCTTTATTTACACTGCTGACAATTGCTTTGGGCTATTTTTAGGGTTTATTGCTGATTGTATCTTTAATGTTATGGGTAGTTAACTTGGCAGCAGTGGAGTTAATGCAGGAGGCTTTCACCTCCCCAGAGACCTGACATCAAACCCTATTTACGGCAAGAGAAAGCGAGCCTGGTGCTTCCTCCTCTTTGCCCATTGACCTCCGTGCATGCATGGAGAGGGGACTGCAGAGACCCCAGAGAGGACGGAACCTCCAGGGCAGCCCTGCTGATGGGAGACCGCATGCAACGGGAGGCTGCTGTGCTGATAAGGGGCTGTTCCTGAGCACATGGCAGCCAGAGCTGGGCCTCTGCACGGGCTGCTTGTGAAACAGCCCAGGGGTCAGGGAGCGGGGCGAACCAAAGCCAGGGGAGCAGTGCAGTGTTTTGCTCGGACAGAGCTGGGGCCTCATCCGGGAGGTGTTTGTGAGAGGCAGTGTGAGCCCCGGGCTGCCCTGAGCTGTGCCCACCCTGCACCCCACTCAGCGAGCAGCGGCTCCGGGCCACGCGGCTGCGCAGGCGGAACACAACCCCGCATTCCCCGCGCTGGGAACCGGCTTTACCGGAGGATTTAAATTCAATTTGTTTTATTGAAGTTTCTTTTTTTCCCCGACCAATGCATCAAACTATCATTTTACTCAGATCAGCTGCTCTCAGCCTCGTCTTATGCCCTCCCCGCTCCCCCTCGCCCCCCACGTCCCGCTGTCTGGATGAGCCCTCTAATTCTTTCTCCTCTTTCAAGCCCACCAATGCTTCCTGCAGCATTAGCCGTAGAAATGCCACGAATTTCCTTTGTGTTGCTGCTTGGAGAAGGCAGGGGGGTGGGAGAAAAGCACAGCGCGTGGCAGCGCGAGGACTGACAATAATCTCTGCGGTTTCTCTCCCAGCCCCAAGTTTATCCCTGTGCAATTCAGCGTAGGAAAGCTAATAATGATGTGTCAGGAGGGCTCTGATGTATATGTGCGGGGCTGCACGGCCGGGCTGACGGTGCCTCCTGCGCTCCCACCCGCGGCTTCCTCCTGACCGAAGCCCCCAGCCCTTCCATGCTGTTCTAATATTGGTGATTTATGGGCCGGCTTCTTTTACTTTTCCGCCTCCTCCTGCCCACCCAAAGGAGATGATCCCTGCCCTGCTTGCCTCTCGTGTTGTTAACGATGGGGCTGCTCTGCCCCTGCCCGCTTTCTGCAGCCTGCACACCCGCCCGCCCGTCAGCATTACAACCAGATGAATGCAATAGCACCAAATTCGGTGTAAGAACACCAAATAACCACATGCTACCAACAGGTCCTTCCCTCTGCCTCCACTCCGGGTGGACTCCAACCAGAGCGTGGCCCTGCCCCGATGTATGCCCCACGGATCTGTCAGCATTGGGAGCCAGCTGCGGGGGGCGGCGCTGCTGGAGCACGTGCTGCTGCTTTGCCCTCCCATGCACAAGAGGACGGGGGAGGGAGGGATGTGCAAAGTCCTGCCAGGGGCAGTGCCACCCTGAGAGGTTTGGGTGCCACCCGTGACCTCAGAATCACAAAGGAATAGGAGTGAGTAATGAAACGCAGTTCTGTTCTTCCCAAGCAACGCATCTCTTGCTGCTTCAGTATTTTGGCTGCCTTGCTACACCAGCAGCAACACAGGCCTTACGCTACAGATGGTTTGTTCTGGGGAGATTCCCAAGTTACATCTTCCCTCTCTGCCTTTTTGTATGAAATGGAGCCATCTGTTTCTTTCTCTCTTCTGCTTTTCCTCCCCACGCAAGCAGCTCTGTGCAAAGGCATGGTCCCTGCCCGTGTCCTGCCCTGGGAGCAGCAACATGCGTGGGTCATCCTGCAGCCCAGGCTCCTCGGGTGCTGCGGGCGCCCATGGGGGCTGCAGCATTTTCTCAGTCATCAATCACGAGAAGTATCTCAAAATAAACGGTATGAAATGAGCAGCCCTTTTTTCTCTTTGGTCTCTATAGAGACCTCGTCTGATATACAAACAGTACAGATGATAATTTGTTTCTCAGTTTAGGGGTTTGCCATTGCACTCTCTGTTTGCAAAGCAGCTTCTGTTCCCACCTATTTGTACTAAGGCTGCCGAGGTGCACATTTTTGACGTGGTGAGTGCTAAAGGTGATGTGTGCATTCATGTACAGCATTGCAAGCTATCCATGGGCAGGGCTGTGTGTGCATGGATGCACACTGGTGCACATGAGAAGCACAGAGGTGTGCCTCTGTATTTCCACCTGCATGCCTACATGGATCACAGAGCACGAGTGCATGCACCATGCAAGGGATGCGTGCTGGAGCTGCAAGGTGAATAGGAGTGGCTATGCACGCTGTGCGGGTGCAGCTTTTGTGGGAGGGGCTGCACGTGGGATGGTGAGAGTGCACAGGACGAGGTGAGCAAGAGTGCCCTGAGCCTGGCCCAGCTGTTCTTGTGGCTTTCTCTGCCCTGCTCTTCCCCTGCCCCAGCCGTGCCCAGCACCCTGAGTGCTTCCCAAGGGGAACAACGAACAGCTTCTGGGTGCATGGCTCTTCTGTGCTGTGTTCTCCTGCTCCCTAGCACCTGCCACTTGCCGTGGAGAGTCCTCGCGTTTTAACTCCAGAAACAATTATGTTTTCATTACAAAAGCAAATTAAGGCGGCTGCTTAATCGAGTTTATTAAATACCAATGAAGTCCCTGGGTAAATGAATGGCAAAGAGGCTTTCTGTGCTCAAGTCGGGATGGAAACAGAGAAATGTAATCACGGAGCCAGGCCGGCTGGCACGCGTGGGCAGGGAGCTCGGTGTGCTCGGTGCAGGGCTGGGGCAGCCCCTGGGGTCTGGGGGCACAGAGCAGTGTGTGTGGGTCCCTGCACACAGCCCGGGCAGGCTGGGAGTTGGTTTCTCCTGGAGTGCATGGGCATTTCCAAGAGGCCTGCTCTGCTTGGGCACAGTGCTGCCCTTTGCAACGTGCCCCCATCCATTCATACCCATGCTCGGATGGGGCTTATCCCTGGGCTTGCATCTTCTGTGCATGGAGCTGTGTGCAGTGCTCTGAGCTGCTCCTTGCTGGTGCTGCCTCAGGCAGCGGCTGCACTGCAGAGCCCCACTGCTGTCCCATTGCTGTCCCCACCATGCCCCAGCCCAGCCCCCCATCTCTCTCCTGCCCCCAGGGCTCAGCAGGCAGAGGGCTGCGATGTAACCCCATTTCTCCTGATCGACATTGCTCCTTCTCTCTCCCATTGCAGCCCTTGGATGCTTATTTTTAGCTCCCGTTATTTCCCTCAGGCCAACTTTTCTGTCACATTTCATCCTTTTTCTACTGTTTCTGGTTGTTACTTTCTTCCTTCAAGATGCTTTCTCTTCCAGACTTTGCCCGTCACCCAGGACTGTGTTATACCCTCCCATCCCTTCCCTCCTCCCCTCTCCCCATCTGCCTTCCCCCTTGTTCCATCCTCTCGAGGGATGGTGAGGGCACAGATCCAGCACAGGCCCTGGGGAGGGATGTGGGAGCCCCTGCCAGCAGCCGGGGGTCTGGGCGCTGGCTCAGGTGGGAGGAGCTGGAAACCCCCTGGCACAGGCCAGCATGTTTTGGCACGGCTTGGCACGGCTCGGCACAGCTCCCACAGGGCTGGGTGGAGCAGGGAGGCTGCAGCACCCTCACTGACACTGATCCCTGTGCCCCTTGCCTCTTGCAAGGGGTCTGGCTCGCAGTGGTCCCCAGCTGTGACATGAGGTTTGTTGGATCCCAGAGCCTTCAACAGGAGAATACAGAGGCACTGTTCCCCCAGGTGCTGTTTTTCTTTCAAATACCCTGTGACGGTTGGGATGAATGGATTTTAATGAACAAATGTGGCTTATTAAAAAAAAAAAAAGTAACCAAAGTGTCAGGGCTGATTTAAAATGGAAAACATGGTCTGGGTAATAAAAGAGATGAGTCTGTTTTCTATTGAAATGCATCAGAGGATGGCCTGTTCCCTGCTTCTCGTTGTCTCTCCCTCCTTTCCCCAAAGTACTTCTTATGTCCCTGTCCTGCTGGGACCCATGGGGACAGTGTCCTGAGGTGCCACCGGGCAGCTTAGTGCCCTGCAGGGCCCCGGTGCTTTGGAGTGAGGCTGTAGGAAATTTGGGCTTTCAAAAAATGGAGAGGAAGCTTCTTGCTGAGTTCCCAATATAGTAACAGTGCTGTGCTTGTCCTACTTCACGGTGACTCTCATGCACCTTGCTCGGCAGCACAGACTGTTCCCTGCGCTGCTCCCGGGCACAGGCATCCGTGCTGTTGTCATTTTTATTTTTTATTTATTTTTCGAAATCCCCGTGTTAGATTTGACCCAAATGCTCAGGTGGAGCTAACACAGCATCAAACACCTCCCGCACGTGAGACCTTCTGCTCCAGGATGCCACTGCTAACCTGCAGGGTGAAGATGAAAGGTGCTCGATGCTTCCCATAACGCTTCCTTTAAGTGCTTTTTGCTGCTTCTTGCAGCCTCCTGCTGACATAGGGGCCGTGCAGGGAGCATGGGGCTGCCCGACCCAATCTCTGCAGCAGTGCAAGGGGCTCGTGCTGCCCCTGCTCCCCATTGCTCCCCATTCCCTCACCTCCTTCTGGCCGAGTTCTGGGGTCCCGGGGCCTCCGTTCTTTCCTCTGGAGCTTGGGGTCTATTGGGCTGTGTATTAAGGGCTGCAGAGAGAAAGCTTCAGAGGTTTCAGTGGCTTGGTCCAAGCAGCAAAACTGGGTTATTTGTATGTTATAATGTGAAATCTAAGCTTGCTCTGCAAGGGCTCGGGAGTTAGATGCTTTTCAAGCTCCTGAATAACAAAATTAAGCTTGAAAGCAAACACCGCCGGGGCATTTTCCGTCATTCAAAGCAGGTGGCTTTTTGTGTGGTTGGTCGGTTTGGTGTGTTTGTTTGTTTTCGTTTGATTGTTTGCTTGGTTTTGATACTTCTTTCTATTTCTTTCTTCCCCTCCTCCCCAACCTGTTCCCCTTCCTTCCCTTTCCTTTCTTCTCCCATTCACCAGGATTGCACAGCGCGCAGCCCCGCCCCGCCCCGCCCCGCCGCGCTCCGTAGCAGCGCGCTGCCGCTAGGGGTAGATCGCGGCTAAGGAGACCCCGGCACGCGGAGGGGAAGCGGAAGGGAAAGGGAAGGGAAGGGAAAAGGGAAGAGGGTAGAGGGAAGGGGAAAGGAAAGGGGGAAGGGAAGGGATCAGGCTGGAGGTCAGAGCCATGTCCTGCCTCTCACCCTGCCCAAGTTGTGCTGCTCTGCACCCAGGAGCCTTCCCTGCTCCTTGATCCTCCCAAGAAAAAGTGAGCCTTCCATTTCCCCCAGCCTGGGCTGAAACCTGGGTTTCAGAGGACTCATTACACGTAGGTTTGTTGTAAAATCATAGGGCTGAGGTGACTTCCCCTCTTCCCTATTTACTTACAGCGCCAGGGCAAACGGGAAGAAGAGGCAACAGGCAGAAAAGGAGAAGTGAAACCAGAGGGGAACATGGAGAGGGTCAGCATTCCCAGGAACCCGTCCTGCCCGGTGCTTTTCCCTGCTGTCTCTGTGGTAGCAGGGTCCCGAGTACGGGGATTTACAGCAGAGAGCACGTTCAGGCTCTGCGCTTGGCGTGTGTCATCACTCAGCAGCTGCCTAAGCCACAGTGACTGAGTCACCGGGAGGTGATGGAAGGCAGCCCTGCAGCGATGGGGCTGTCTGCAGGGGGGGCTGGGGGGACTCAGGTGTGCGAGGGTGACTTGCCCATAGTGCTCATGCCAAAATGGCCCAGAGAGAAAAGGGCTCCCTGCTTGCTGCCCCGCTGCCGACAGCAGCTCTGTCCCTGCAGTCACTGGCTGCTGGGGGCACTCAGTGCACCAGGGAGGCTTCGTGGTCCCATGCTCTGGCAAAAGAGCACAGTTTATACAAAGCGAGGTCCTGGAAGGAAGGGAGTGGGTGTTGTTTTTGCCTGTGAATCCCCTGAAGTTGGTAGATACTGACCCAGGAGGGAAGTGGGATGGTAAGTGGGATGCAGCACACATTGCATCTGCAACTGCAGAGCAGGGGAATCTCCATAGATAGGAGTGAAAGACCCTGCTAAGGAGGTGTCCTGCACGTAGCCCATGTGTTACTCCTTGGGACACGTAAACATGAAGAGTTCTGCCCACTACAGGGGCCTGAGGTTGGGTCTCATGGCTCTTAGCAAATGTCCTTCATCAGCAAGTTATGGGCAGCGCTGTCCTGGAGGGGGTGGAGGGGTGGGGGCTCAATCCCCACTGAGAGCTGCAGCAGCAGGCATCGTGCCTTGGTGAGAACATAACTGTGGAGAAGAGCCCGCTGGCTCTTGGTGTGGAATATATGGGAATTCAGAAGTGGGTTCTGAGGATTTAAAGCAAAAAAAAAAAAAAAAGGAAAAGAGAGAAAGAAAAAAGACGTGGATGTGAGAGCTTGGGTGTTTCTATAGCAGCAGCAGCACCCAGCGATCAGCGCTGGGAGCAGGTGGGACCACGTCCACGTCGCTCATCACAGCGTGGTAGCAGCGCTGTCGGCGGGCAGATAAGCGGCGGTTCCACCACGTGTCCCTGGTGGCTTGAGGCAACGCAGGGAGGGGGCCCTGAGTGGGCACTTCCCATTTGTGGGGGGGAGGTTCTCCCAGTGAGCACGGTTGGTCCCATCCCTGTTGATGTGCGATGGGAGCTGGGGACAGGAGAACCTTCCTGTGCCCACGGCTTGCGCAGAAAGCATCCCGAGGACAGGAACCGAGAGAACTGGGGGAGAGTCAAGGGAACAGCTGAGAAAACACATTAATGCACCATAAAGAATGCCTTTGCTTCCCAATGATCTTTTTTATTACAATTATTTATTCATTTAAACGCTGCTGCTTTGCTTTCTTGTTCTTCTCCTTTGGCTTTCTGTCCCACCAGGCCCCCAGTGCCCCACACCACCCTCCCCGCCCCTGCTGACTGCGTTTAAATCCTGCCAGGTCCTCGGGGAGCAGCGCGGGGCCAGCGGTGCAGGAGGGCAGCAGCACGCCCGCCGCGAGCAGAGCAGCGCTGGGTCTGGCCGCAGCTCCTCCATCGTCCAAATATTTAGATTCAAAAAAGGCTGGGATAGAAACACCAAGAAAAATAAATATTTTACAAACACAGTAACCGAAAACCTAAACAGGAACCCGCTGCTTCTCTCTGCCCGGTGCATGCTACTGAATCAGAGCGAGCTCTGCATATATTTCACAGCTGTGGCACTGACACTTTATTTCCTTACAAAGGAATGCTATGCGCCTACAGTGTAACATCAGGCAACTTTTATATAGTTTGGGGAATGAAGCGAACATCCCGGGATGCTGGGCAGCCCATGGCACCCTGCAGCGCTGCCGTGCATCGGCTCCGGGAGCTGTGCCCGGGGCTGAGCACAGCTTCCCCCTCATCATCCTCCTCCTCCTCCCCTGCGCACCCCGGGGAGCGCAGGGCAGCCCCACATTGCTCAGGGCTCGCTGCTGAAGGGATAACAGTGATGGTGCATGGGGAGCCCAGCACAGCGGGACTGTGGGGCCCTGAGCTGGGCAGGGGAACCTGCGTGGGGCTGGTGCTACTCGGTGCCTTGCTCTGGTGGTCTGGGAAGATCTGGGACCCTGTAGAGCCCCGTGCTCCCTGTATCCTATCCAGAGACAAGGGCTGGTGATGAGCAGGAGGCTGCGCCCGCCCTGCCAGCAGAGCCAGCCTCGTCCCTCCAGGCTCCGGCAGTCGATATCCTATTGCTGGCACTGAGCAGCTGCCCCCAGTGATGGTCAGCTCCATCTCTGCTGGCCTCTTTTTCTCAGCAGATTTTCTGGCTCCCATTTGCAGAGCCCACAGAGCAAAGTGTTTTCTTTTTGCCTCCTGGGACAATTTGGAGCAAGGCGTTGCAGCCCGCAGTGCCAGGGCTGCTTGCTGGGGTCACCCGGGTCCACGGAGCATGAACCTCAGGCACGGCCCCGCTCCCCCTCCCTGCTGCTGCTGACAGAAAGGGCATGGCCCCGCGCTTCTGAGCTGCTCGCTACATTTCCTGAGAGCCTCCATGCAGGTGGGATGGATGCTCGGGGGGATGGCACTTCTCCATGCTGGTACTTGATGTGGGCTTGGTGCCCCGGTGCCGGAGCAGCTTGCCATTCTCTTCTGCCAGCCAGGTGGCCCCGAGGACCACAGGCATTTCCCCTGTGCCCAGAAAGCCAAGCCCTGAAGGCACAACTTCCCAAAGCACAGCACTCCTTGACACCCTTTGCTGCCCTACATCTGCACCGCAGCGCAGCAGAGGAACCAGGCACATCTTCCCAGAGCAGACCAAGTGCTCTGAGCACAGCTTGCACCCTGCCCTCCACCAGGGCCTTTGGCAGCCTGCAGAGAGCGGCCACCAGCTCTCCCAGCTCAAGCCAGCTCACTCCTTTTGCAGAGTGGGAGAGGAGCGAATGAGCACGAGGTGCTTTTGCCCTCTCACCCCCACGGACAACATGGGAGTGGCCCTCGGGGTGCTTCCCTCTGCATCCATCAGCGTGCGGAGCACCAGCCAACACCTGCCATGTGCCGCCTGCTGCCTCGCGCCATCCTCCAGGGAGCCGACGTGTGCAGCGCAGAGCTTTGTTTTGGAAGCCGTGCTTTTCCCTTGCTCTTGTTGCTATTTCTAATCTGCATGTTGTTTTGGCTCTGCGTCACTGGCAGCAGGTCGGAGGAAGGCGCCTGGCTCAATGCGCCAAGGAAGGGACCGGCCCCGGCTCTGGGCAGGGGGTGCCGCCCCTTGCGTTGCTCACCCTTTGCTCATTGATTTGCCACATCCAGCCCCACATCCAGCAATGCAAGACCCCGAGCAGGGCAGGGCTGGCCGAAGTCAGGTCCCCTCCGCCATAGAGTCCGAGGCATCACACGCGCATCCATCCCAGCCATGGCCTGGGGCAGTGTGCGGGCACCCAGCTGCCTGCAGAACACTGCATAACGGAGGCAGAGCTGTGTCCCAGCCCCCCCTTGCTCCCCCTGCCCCTGGGCACCGAGCTTCCTGCCCTGCTCCTCCCACCTCCCCAGCTGCCCCGCTCGGCTCCGTAACCTTTCTGCACCGTGCGTGCCTTAAGGAATTACAAAAAAGAACACACCGGGATCTACTGAAAGCAACCAACTGTTCTCCTCGCATGTAAATGGTGCTGCTCTTTTGATTTTAAATGGCTTTAATGCTGAGTTCATCTGCTAATTCCCCTCCCGCCCCTCGTGTATTGTATATTAGGAGAAATGTTGTTCTGTATCATGAGCAGTTTATTTTATCGAGTTTAAGAGAAAATCCCATACTGAGATGCTGCAGATAAATATTCATTGTCACATCTGTTTTGGTTTAAGATTGTTGCCTAAAATGTTAAAAATACAAACATATTTGGCGGGGGAGAGGCTGGGGCGGGAGGGCTGGGGGGGCCCTTGGAGCAGCTCGTTGGGTGCTTTATCGGAGCACGGAGAGGGATCACAGCGAGGGGAAATCTCACTCCAGGGAAGGAGAGGAGCTGAGATGAGCCCCGGATGAGCCCCACGCCCCGAGCAAGGACAGGGCTGCCCAGTTCAGACCTGGGGAGCAGCGGTGGGGCAATGGGAGGCAGCACGGAGGGGGTTTGGTTTGGCAGAGTCTGTGCTGCCCCTGAGTGGGAGGTGGGCAGGCCCTTCCCTCCCCAGGGCCACCCGTCCACCACCGCTGCTCAGCGCGGAAATTTTATTTTAAATTTAAATCAAATAAAATAAACTTGACCTTTTTATTTTATTTTCTTCCTTCTAAAGCTTTTGCAGCTCCGCTGAATGCAGCCGGTGGATATGGGAAGGCATAATAATAAGGATAACGCTTTCCACTTACTGAGCACTTTATATTCTCCAAGCACTGTACAAACATTAACTAATTAAACAGAGCAAAGAAGCAGCCCTATGCTCTGTCCTAATGCTGGGAAATGGAAACAAGGAAACTCTGAACCAATATGTCAATAACATCAAAGTCCCATTGTCCTGGCCTTGGCTTTGTTGCAAAGGAATCCGAAATTGTCTCAGAGTTTCCAGCGCGGCTTCAGGCTCTTCACACTTGGGAAACAAGTGTGACAAAAGCGTTTCGGAGTCAGCAGAGAAGCCCTGATCAAAGTTGGCAGAAGTGGCCAACGAGGGCCCGGGACCGCAGCCGCTGCCTTTGATGCCGCCTCATGTGGGAGCCATCCTGGCGGCGCGCGCAGCACGGGGAGCCCTTCCCCAGGGCTGGCATCTTCCGCGGGGCCCTCACGCGCATCTGGGGGATGTTTCCTATTAAGGATTCACACTCTGGTTGAGTTACATTCCTAATTGTGGAGACTTTAACAGCCCTAATAGGAAACACACCGCGGCGGAGTCCCTGTGAGTCACTCTCCCATCGGAGCGGCCCTGGGGCCGGCTGCCACATGGCAGGGACGCGCTCCACGTGCCACCTCTGTGCCCCGGCACGCAGGACCCCGCTCCCCGCAGCCCAGGTGGGATGGGGAGGAGCTCGCTGCTGGCCGTCCTCTTCCCCAGGGCGGCAGGCACCGCTCCGGAGCACAGCGCTCGGTGACACGAGGGATGGGCGGTGGATGCATCCTTCAGACCCTTGGATTTGGGCTTTGTGCTCCAGGGAACGGGTGCACAGCTGGGGAGAAGGGCCCGGAGCCAGGGTTTGCTCACACCTTGCCCTGCTCTCTCCTGCTGCTGAGCAAACCCAGGTGATTCACGTCCAGGTGCTGCCCTGCTGTGCCAGCACTCAGGTGTCTCTGCCATCCCCGCAAGGCCCACGTGGCTCCAGGAAAAAGTCACCTGAGCTGTGCCAGCTTTCCCCTTCACGTTTCTGTTCGTGCCAAATCAGCTCTTTGTCCTAAAACCAAATGAATCCCGTTGCAATTCCCTGATGGCTCTGGATGAGCCTGATTTCAGATGCTTGCCTTTTCTCCTCCTGTTATTGAGAGATACTGAAGAGAAAGCACCAGCCCGTGCATTTTTAGGGCAGATTTCTCAACCTAGGGATGTTCAGACTGAATCTCTGTGTGTTTTTCTGTGTCTGCTTGACGGCAGTACCTGGTGATGTCAGACAACCCTCTGGGGTCCTCAGCTCTCATTACCAGCCTGTCTAATTAAGCAGAGATGCTATTGCTGACTGCTTTCGGTGAGCAACAGTAGGAATGCAACAAATGCCAATCACCGTCACATGGTGGAAAGGTCTCTGTTTTTAGGGCTGGTTTGGGGCCTCCAGGCAGCCCTACCCTGAGCTCACAGCCATGCTGCAGCCAGGGAGGGACCAGGCTCTGCATTAAGGGAGTGTGAGTAGGGGGAGCCCCTCCAGACCCCAAAGGACGGGGGCTCTGAGGCTGCCTGGAGCCTTATCTTATCAGAGCAGCCTTGCTCCATGTGCTAATAATTAGCAATGATAATTAAGGCAAATTGAGCTCCTCCCACCCCAGATGGGATTTGGGCTTGTGAGGATGAAGTCCTTAGGGTTCCCCCAGGAGCTGTTGTGCCCACCCCTCCCTCTGCACCGTGCTCTACTTGGGGCTCCGTGCAGCTTTCCCCAAGTGCTTCGCTCAGGTTGGGAGTGTTTGGCTCAGGGTTGTGGCACGGGTGAAGAGGAACTCTTGTTTTTGTTCTTCTGCAGTGGGAATGTTTTTTCTCCTGTTATTCATCAAATTCTGCTGGAATTTAATACTCACCAGCTCTAAATAGCCTATTGCACTAACAGTGATTGATGGTTTCCAACGAGTCCATAAATGCTGCCCCTCCTCATCCCTGCACTTTCTCTCCCTATCGCTCCATCTCTCCTCTCCTCCCTTTCTTTCTCCCCCTCTCCGCAGCTTGAGAAAAGCCGATCATGCTGTTGTTATGTGGATTGATTTGTTTTCTGTTTCTGCTGTGTTTTGGAAGAGGAAGACATCAGGGATTTTTGAAAGAGCAGCGAAATGCCATGGCCAATGAAGCCTGACTAGAAATTCCTCAGGTTATTATCTCTTAGATTAGGGAGATCTCGGTGAATTTCTGCACGGGAAGACTGGAGGAGAAGAAAATAACAAAGCTGGGCAGCAGCCGCCTGGTTCTGCTGGGGAGGTGCTGGGCTCCTGGCTGCTCACTGGGCCACCCCTCCGAGCACAATGAATCTTTTTCCCCCCTTCCCTCCTCCCAGCCCGCCCAGCCGAGCTCCCTGCTGGGGCTGCTGTCCCCTGTGAGGCCTGAGGAGCTCGCTCTGTCCTGCTCAAATTAAAGCTACCTGAGATAAAATCTGCGGAGCTCTTAGAAAGAAACAACTTAAAGAGATGTAAAATGGTAATTTGATTTTACTCGTTTGTTACCGAGCATTTGATTCCTCCCTGAGCCGCCACCCAGCCAGCTGGGTTGTGTGTCAAAGGAAGAAAAAAAGCCCCATACACGCAGATCCCTTATCAGGTTCCCTGCATTAAAAGGATTTGGGGAATGCTAATGCAGGGGAGCGGGGCCGGCCGGCCGCGGGTCACAGCCCAGGGCTCTGCTCCCAGGGGTGCGGTGGCAGGGCTGGCTCCTGTGGATGGTGTGGGATGCGGGAGGTGCAAGGGGAACTTCTCCTGCCCGTTTTGCTGGTGCAGGTCGGCTTTCTGGCCCTGTGGCGTTAGGGCAGCGGCTGCTGGGCCTGCAGCACGTCCTCACTACAGTTAGGGTTCAGCAAAGGGCACCCTGCAGCCGATGGGCATCCTGCAGCTTCCTGCACAGAGGGATGGAAGCGCTGGACCGGGTGAGCCAAGAAGGCCCAGCAGCAGGGAGGGCTCCGCCGTGCTCCACATCCCACCCTGGTGCCATGGAGGAGCCAGGGCAGGTGGGATGGGGATGTGGGGGCTCGGTGCCCCATCCTCGAGCTCACAGCAGTGGCAATTTTGCAGGGATTAGGATCCAAGTCACACTAATGACTGGGAGAATTGTTGTGCGAATTAACAATTGCAGTTTGTTTGCCAAACAAACGCAATTAGGAAAGGGCAAGGTTAGGACAGCAGGAAACATACTTTGCTCATTCCTTTTGACAACTGCAGTTTTGTTTCAATTACTGATGTGCATCCTCTGTAATGTCCTCGTGAGCATGTTCTAGTCACCCTTGCCAAAACGATGAAGTCTTGGTAATAGGAGACCTTGAGTGTGATGGCTCTGCTATTAAACCTGTGCTGAGATGCGGAGAGAACCGTTTCTGTGTGTCCAAATGATGAAGGGCAGATTAGTAAGGCCCTGCTGTATTATACTGTGAATATATTTAGCTACTCAATGTGATATAGATTAAGAGCAGCGGGAAGCCTGGCAGTTACACTTCAGAGGGCTGGGGGAGAACATTTCCATTTAGCTGAGTTGACATTAGCTTTGCACGCACCTGTTTCACGCACGCCTCGGCCCCGCCACCGCCATCACCGGGGCTGCGTCCCTGTGCCCCGGGGCTGTGCCCACCTTTGGGCTCGGGCAGGGTGCTCCCAGCTACGGCTGCTGTCCTGCCTGCTGCACAGCTGCTTGTGCATGAGTTGCACTCAGACTGTGACGGTCTGGGGGGTTTTAAGGGATTTTGCTGTCCCTGCTGTACCGTGCAGATCGCTCTCCGTAGCACAGCCCCGAGCTGCCCCATGAGGGGACAGACACGGCTTGCCCTCTTCTCAGAGGACAGGCCTGGAGGACTACTGAGGTCCTTTGAGAAAACCAGCTTTGTGCTCATTTGCAGCTGGGATTTCTGGAGGTCCGCACTGCAGATCCCAGCACCGCAGTGCCCCGGGGCTCTCCCTTGCTGCCCACCAGACCCCTCCCAGCTCCGCGTCCTCTCGGGGTCATCCTTCATTGCTCAGGCTGGAAATTCCCGAGAGCTGCGGAACTCCTCTTCTGCTTTATGGGCGTGTGGCCATTCTGGGGACGATACGATTTTCATAACCACCCCAGTGCTGAGCCCTGTGGCTGTAACAGCCCTCAGTGGCCCTTCTTTCCACAGGGGTAATAGGAAACGTTGGAGACATAGACAAAAACGCAAGCTTGCACTCCTCAAAATGAAAAAAAGAAAAATAATAATAATAGTAAAAAAAAATCCCTATGAAACATGTTTCAAGTCAACAAGAACGTTTTTCTCAGTGCTAAAGCGAACAGTCCATTTGCTTTCACAAGCTTTCCTTCTTTTTTAGGCTTTATAAGTGGGTGTGAGTGACACATAGGCAAATTTTGTCTGAAAACCTCATTGAAAAGTAGAAGAAAAAAGAAATAATCAGAAAGCTTCCCTGGAAAGTCATCGTAACAAGAAGTTTTCCAACCTAGCAGACTTTATCTAGTTGGGTTTTTTTTCTATTTTTTGATACAGCTCTACTCAACATGTAGTGAATGGACTCGGCTGATCCGAAGCAGCACCTTAATGCGAGCACACTGCTGGCCGGGGAGGTTCCACGCAGCATCCCGTGCCGAGCTTCCCCACTGCTGGGGCCCTGTGCCCGCTCTGCTGCTGGGTGCCGTGATGCTGCGCACTGGGGCACGGCGCCGTGTCGGGCTCGTGGAAAAGCCAGAATTTCTGGTTTCCATAAAGGAATATGGAGAATATTATCTGGTGAGATTTGAAACTTGGGTGGGAAAGTTGCCAGAGCGCAGCGTTTTCAAAGAAACTCCTGTATCTCATGTTGCTGAAACTGGGAAGTCCTGTGGGCTTAGGGAGGGGGAGAGTGGTGGGCACGGGGGTGTTCATGATGGGCACGGGGATAGGGGCAGTGTGGGACAAGCCTTCAGAAAGGTTTCTGTTCTGTTAGAATAACTCGTAATGAATGCTATCGAGTAGCAGAAAGGCAGCGCTGGGTAACGTGAGCAGAGCCTTATCTCTGCCCATCACGTGGCCGCCCGCGGTCCTGCTGCAAGTATGGGCAGGATGCACGGAGCACGGGGAGCGGGGTGGAATGGAGGGCTCTGCACGGTGATGTGGGACTGAGTGCTGGGAGGCAGGCAGGTGCTGGGTGCCCACAGGGACTTGCACTCTGGAGCAGGGCACCCAGCATGGCCAGGGCACCATGCTGCCAGCAGCAGCGGGGGCTTCCAGGCCCTCCTGCACTTTCACAAGGGCCCCAAGCAGCTTTGGGGTGGGCCAGCCCCGCAGCCGCTTAGTGTGTCTCTGAGGCATGAGCTCATAGTGTTACGTAGACAATTTGTTAAATAGAAGTTGATTAGAGGTTTCCCTGCCCGGGTCTCAGGAACCATATGTCACTGTTTATTTGTGCTTTTGGCCAAGCACTCTTTCTTTTTCTCTCCTCCGGCAATCGGGCCGCTGCCACGCGGTGCCACTTCCATCGGTGGCCGTGCTGCGGTTGGTGGCTGCGGCTCGGCCCCGTGGATGCCAGCCCTGCAGCGATGTGGGGCGTGGGGCTGGGGCACAGGCTGACCCCAGCACATGGCACGGCCCCAGCAGGGCACGGCGGGTCCACGGAGCGCCGGTTTGGGGAGAATCTTTTGTTGGATGGCTGAAAGATATGAACGTTCCTAGGACGAGCGGATTGGAAAATATTCATCAAAATGTCTGTGTGGTGAAAAGCCCTTCGGATCACAATTGCCTTCTTCTGTAAGGATTCTTGCATAGCTGAAATTGTTTAGTTCCTGAACAGCATCGATAAAAAACCACTTTAGGTTTTATTTCCCTGCTTTGCCTTCCCTTGGGAAAAAAGCAGGAGAGAGAGATTCCACGCATGCACATACGCACAGACGCATTCACACGCACACAAAAGCCATAACAAAACCCGAGCAAACAAAAGCCTCAAAACTTGTTTGCTTTATTTTTGGAGGTTGAAAAAATGTGAACTTCTCTTGGAGAAGAAAATGCAACTCGCTTGTTTTGTCTTTGCGGCCTGTCCTGCTTTCGCGGAATTTGTTTCCCCAGTTTGCAGCCATCCCTCCTTCTTAAATTTCTCCTATTAAGGATAATGCTCATGGCTGCCCTGGCCATTGCACACAGCAGGGAGTGCTGGGCAGGATGGAGGTGCCCAGCAGGAACCTGCAGCTCTGCTCACCTCTGCAGGGCAGCAGCGCATGGTCCTGGTCACCACCCACCACATCCCAGGATGCCCCAGTCCAGATTTCCCCTCTGTGTCCCCATGTCCCCCGCTCCTCCCCTGGTCCCCAGACCCACAGCATCCCCAGTCCTTCCTCCTGGATCCGTGGCCCTTTGCTCCCAGGAGTATTGCTATCCTATAACATACACAAGAGGAGGGTTTTCTTAGCACCAGCTGCTCCTGTCCCGTTTGGAGGATATCCCCCCTCCCCCCACACCTCAAGGACTGCTCCCAGTGTCCCTCAGCCCAGCCCTGCCTCTCATCCCCCCCCATCTAACCCTAGCACAAAGCACATCCTCGGCTGCAAGAACACTTAAAGACCAAACTAAAATAAATATATGCACGAGGTATGATGGATGGACCCTCCTCTGAAATTCGTCTTTACAAGACACAACCCAGCAGCAGCCCAGCAGCTGCACGGAGCCTGTCCGGCCTCTCTGCAGGAAGCAGGGCAGCACCAGGGCAGGGACCAAGTGCCACCTCTGGCGAAAGCTGTGTCCCCTGCAGCGGGGCTGTGGCTAAGCATCACGTGGCCCTTGCTGCCTGGCGCGCAGCAGAGCTGTCCCCTGGTTTCTGAGAGCAGTGCAGGGCAGCTGGCACGGCAGGAATCCCACCCTGCCCCATGCGGGTGTCCTGCAACCCTGGCCCGCATGCTCCCACTCTGATTCCACCCATGATCTCCGTAGGAAATGAGCTGGGGATGTGAACTGTGACTAAACTCTCCCCAGTGGAGCCTTCCCTGCTGCACACCCCTGCTGTCAGAGCAAGGGCTCCCTGGGGCAGAGCTGAGTTGCTTTTCCCGTCTCATGCAACAAGAAGCAGCTTGTGGACGCGCAACGAATACCAAAGGGCCCACGGGTCCTGCAGCCGTCTGCAGGAGCCACAGCAGAGACAGGGAAAGGGCAGCGGCGCGGTGAGGATGCAGAAGTCTGAGACGTCTGAACTGACAAATTTTGGAGGGGCTGCAGCCCAGGCAGCGTGTCCTGCAGCATGCGGCCTCCCTGCATAGAGCTGTTGTGATGTGCCGCAGCAAGAACTGCCCACGACTGGGCACCTGGCAGAGTGTGCTGCAGAAAGCACACAGCTGGGGGAGGACGTGGCTGCTGAGTGAGGGAGAGAGGGCAGGGGCAGAGAGTGGGGAGCTCTGGAGAGGAGGGGAAGAGGAGGAGGAGGAGAAAAAGGAGGAAGGGAAGAAGATAAGGAGAAGGTAGAAGACCATCTGACAGTTAAACTTGATGATCTTAGAGGTCTTTCCCAACTTTAATGATTTTCTGATTCTATGTTCTGGATGCTGAGCAGAGGATGTCACCCACTGGCACTGCCTGTGGGAAACGCCCTGGTGTAATTGCTGCCTTGTGAGAAACCTTTTGGACAAACAGCTCATCTCATGGCTTTTTGGGTCTGTGTGTGTCAGGACCATATCAGGGACATTGAACCAAGGGGGAAAAAAGGGGGAAAAGTCAGTGCTGGGAGTGGGGAGCAACTGTGGGGAAAGACACAGCCTGAGCACAATGGGGTGGGGGGTGGGAGAGCAAGGAGAAGGGTAATGGCATTGACCTTCAGCTAGTTAAAAGGGAGTCAGCAAAAAGAAGGGAGGAGAATGATTTAGAAAGGTAGAGGAATGTGTAATTAGGAAGATGGGGCTGAGGAAAGGAAAAGAGATGATAAATTTCAGGGAAATCATCCAACAGAGAGAGGCAGAGGAGTGAGAAGCTGTCAGCTGGGCGAAGAGACGAGACTGTCTTCCTATGGCACCAAGAAATAATTCTAAGATGCAAAAATATATGCCATGAAGGTGCAGCCCTCCACCACGTGTGGGGCACAGCACAGGGGAGAAGGCAGCTCTGCCTGGGGCATGGAGACCACAGCTGCATCCCCCTCTGGGTGCTTGGGCAAAGCCTGACCCATGCAGGGAGGTGGCATGTGGTATTCCCAGAGCTTCTAGATCCTCCTCGCATGGAAACCCTTCCAGTCCCATGTTTGCTTTATCCACATCTTCAAAAGTGAGGTTGTGTGGCCCTGATGCTTCTTGTGATTGCTCCAGTGGAAGCAGGAGTAACTCCACCGTGCTCTGGGCTTACCATGCTAAAAGCTGGGGCAAGGAACATCAGAGGGAGACAGGCAGGAAGGAGAGACAGAAGAGGCTGATTAGGTCACTTATTTCGTTCTCTTACCAATTGGACAGGAAATTATTTAACTGCTATATTTATTTGCTTAGGAATGTACCTCAGCAGCAAAATCCCCCAGCAGCAAGCTCTGCAGGCTGCTGAGCATCTTGCAAAGGAAAGGGGGGAGCCCAGCTCCTCGCCCATTAGGCACATCTTCGAAAAAGTATCTGGGAGAGGAAAAGCTGGGAAATAAATGTCTCCTCTCACACCTTCGAGAGTGAGTGGTCATGGCAGGGAGGTGTGGATCACAGCCCCGAGCTGCCCTTGGACTGGGGCTGTGCGTGCAGAGCTGATGCTGGCCCTATGGGTCCCCACTTCCCCCGCTGCCCCCGTTCCCTGTCCCAGGAAATCCAGAGGCTGAGGAGGAGTTAGCGAGGCAGCTCCTGCAGCAGGACAGCTCTGGTAGGAGCCAGACAACTTTTCTGAGATGGGCAGGGCCCATAATAGAAGCTCCCCGGAGAGAGGCCAGGAAGTGCAGGAGATCGGGCTGAGGTCCTGTGTCTGCACTGCCTCAGGGCTGGGCAGTGTGCAGGGAGCGGGGCAGCGGCTCCCTCCTGCCTCATGCTCAGAACAATGCTGAATACCAGTTTCCAAACCTTGTTATTTTTCTTTCTCTGGATTGCATTCAGAGACACAATTCTGCTGCACTCCCATTACCAGGCCCCAGTGTGGATGAGACTCGGTGTGAAGCAGTGATCAGGGTTACCTTCCCCATCCACACGCCCTTCTCCGCAGTCATTCTGTTTTTCCCTTCCCATCTCCTCTCCTTTCGAGGCAGACGCACACACTGGGTGAATCCAAGCGGAGGGCTTGCAGAGAGGATGCTCATAAAATATTAATGGCGATCGGCGGTGAACACAAGTAGGATAATGAGGGTCTGTGGGATATGGGATGTGTTCAAACTGGCACAGCAAAGACCTCATCAGAGGTGGGTGGGGGCTGTTATTGAGTCCCGAAGGCTCTTTACCCATTTCCTTCACGCACGGTTGTTATGCTGGTTTGTTCTGCTTGCTGCCCAGCCTTGAACCTTCCTCTTGCTGGAAGCTGCCATGCAGCCATGCCAAGGCCCCTGCTGTGCCCACCTCAAAGGACAAAGCCATTGTGCCACCACCGCTGTTGTGAGCCATGGCGCAGTCTGGCTGCCAGCACTGGCAGAGCCAAACCCGACCACTTCCCAGCCCAGCCATTTCCTGGTGCTCCAGCTCCATCCTGCTGCTCCAACATGGCTGTGTGACAGCTGTGGGGCAGCCATCCAGGTGGGTCGGCAAGGATGTGCTCACTGCTGTTCATTTATCAAATGCAAAGGAAGGTGTCTGAGCACAGGCTTGCCTCCCTCGCTCACATCAGTTATGGTCCTGTCCTGAGGATTTACCCCTGTAAAATCCCACAGCTCAGTTTCAAAGCACACTAAACCCCAAGTGCTGCCGATGCCAAGAAGGGGCTCTGTGGCTCCATGCCAGCTCCAGCGATGTGCAAGGTTATCCTGTCCTGAGAGCAGAACCAATAAACACGGAGCGGCTTGGGAAGAACCACTGTTAAATTGGTGTCTCCCAGCAGCTTGGCTGCCTCCCCCTCAAGTCACTCCTAGTGCGCGTGTCCCACGTCTCCCATGCCAGGATGCTGCTGGCCTCTGGGCAGTCTCTGTGTGTCTGACCCATCTCCAGCCCTTCCTGTGCTGTTAGCCATGGTTTGTTCCAAGTTTTCTCCTGGGAGGAGAAGCCCTGGCTCCCACACCCCTCCTTCAGCCAATCCCAAAGGCCTTGAACTGCTGTTGGAGCTTTTATCCCACGGGGAGCCATAGCAGCGGCAGATGTTTGCTGTGATACGGGACATGACAGCTTTTATTAGTTGTCAGCTGGAACACAATATTTTAGGGTCTTTAGGTTAAAGCGAAGAAGTGCAGCTTGCACGCATGCCCGTGCCGGCAGCACGGAGTAGCACAGCCCCTTTGTGTCCCCGCTGCACCCTGAGCTCTGCTCACCACACCGTCACACCACGGTGGTAACACAAAGGGAAAGGAAGCAAGGACACGTACGCTTTTCTCATGAAGACCAAAGAAGATTTCCCATATCTCTCAGGCTGGGAAACCACAATTGCTTTTCATACTGTTGCAAGTCAATATTACCAGTTCCAAGGAGCCTGCAGCCCAGTGCCTTGCTCACGGTGCTGGGAACAGCCTTATCTACCCCAGCACTGCAGCTCCTCACCCTCACGGCGTGCCCGGCAGAATGTGCTTCACAGTGTGACCGTGTGCTGGGGCAGGCGGGGATGGTTTGTGCCCGGCTTGGTGCTCCCACAGCGCCTGCAGGGCTCACGAGGTGAGATTTCCAATTAGCCAGCAAAACCTTTGGAGGGGGAGGACAGGTAGAGGGAAGGTCACGAAACCAGGTTCTGATGGTGGCTGTGGAGCTGTGACTGCGCAGAGTCATGGTGCAGCTCCAGCAGAGAGCATCGGTACTGCCACATCTCCAGCCCCACTCCCCCTGCTCCCGGCCCCGTGTTCTGGAGGAAATTCCATCTCAGCGTGGATCTCTGGGATGAGGAGGCACAACGTGACGAGATGGAGAGGAGCTGCTTCCTCCACGCTGCTGCGCTTGCAATCTCATTGCTTAGGATCAGGCACAGGGTGCTTGGAAGGGCTTGCTTTGCTGGAGGGGTTCTGCTTCACCCTCTCTCCTCCACTTCCATCACCCCGAAGTGTCAGAAGGGGGAAGAATGCTCCAACCATGAAAGGTATTTCTGGACATCGCAGGAAGTGGTGATTAATCTCGATTACATGGTTGGGCTGGGAATGATCTGGAGCAGCAGATTGGGTTACCCTCCCTTCGTTCTGTGGCTATGGGGGGGGGTCCCAGCTTGAGGAGACACCGAGAGATGTTTTGACTGCTGAAGTGCCAAACTTAACCCCACTGTAACTGCACCTGTGGGGAAACGTGTTTGTTGGGTTTTGCTTCCTGAGCCCTCTGGACAGCCAGCTTTTACGCAGCTGCCACCTCTTTCCCGTGGACCGTGCATAGCAGGTCTCGCCCTGGCACATTCTTCCAAGATCACTTTATCAAAATGCAATGAAATGAAATCAAATAAAGGCAAGGGAGGCTGGTGACTCAGCCAGGACTCGAACCCTCCTCCCCAGCTGTGCAGCGCGGTGTGCTGGGATGGACAGATTGATGGGTTTGACCCAGCGAGCCTCTCCGATCCTTCTTGTTATTTAACGGCGTCTTTTTCCCCAGACCAGAGAGCTGTTACTGATACGCTGTGGGGACCAATAATAACCTAATCTCAATTTCTGATGGACTAAACATGCACAGCGTGTTCCGAGGTTTGCTCCGGAGCCATGGCGGAGGCAGGGTGCCCTTCGGCTGCGTGCGGCACGTGGTGCTCGGTGACGCTGCCAGGCGCTTTGGGATAGGGAGGTAAAAATAAACGCGTTCCCAGAGGGGCTGAGTGAGGCTGGGGTGTAATTACCTGAGCTGGAGCGGAGCCAGGAGCTAACTTGTATTGCAAATTCTTTGCATTACTTCAGATATCTGCTAACGAAGTGATTATAAAAACCATATTTAGAGAAGATTAGGAGGTATGTAATAGATACACATACATAATTAGCCATAATAGATCTGCATTGATTACATTGCCGTTAATCCTCCTCTAAATATGTGCACATTAATTAGTTGGCATTTAACATATATGCAATTATTTTAGGAACAGAAACAGGTTGGTGAGTGCAGCAGAGAGCAGGGCACTGGTTCAGCTTTCAGAATGCATTTCTCCCTTTGCTGCAGCACCTTCCTGGGCTGTGTGCTCACCACGCCGGGCCCGGTACAAAGAACAAAAACATCCGAGTCCAAAGCGCTGCAGCATCCAGCTCCCCATGTGGCGACAAGCACCAGCAAGTGCATGGGAAGGATCTTGCCAAAATATCCTTCTCTGTGCATAAAATATTTTCCTGTAACTAGGGAACCCCGCCCGGGTCGGTGCTGCAGAGCGGCTGCAGGGGCCGGGCACGTCCCTCGTTCCCAGTCACGCTCCTGCAAGATGCAACAACGCCCAAATTGCCCAGGTTCTGATATGCAGGGTGAGGAGATTTGGGCAACTTTGGGCAACAAATGTCCGAATTGGATCAGAGTACCCTGCTGCCCTGAAAGCAATGAACCGCCCCCAGGTCACCGTCATTAGCACCCAGCAAGGCGTGATGGCTAAAGCAGCCCGGCTGCTCGGGTTCTCATGTGTTTGCAGAACGCATGAATCATGACACAGATCCAGTTTCATGCAACGTAAAAAACTCTCCACAAATCCAGCAATTAGCCTCCAATTTGCTTTCTCCATTAATGGAGAGCGGAGTCTCTCTGGGATGCTCTGACGAGATCCTGTTTTCTTCATCAGTTCAAAACCTTTCTTTCCTATTTATTTTTTCCACCCTTCCCCGAATGTATTTCCCACCGCAAAAAAAAAAAAAAAAAAAAGATTCTCAGATCTTAGCAATTATTTATTTCACCTTTTCTGTCACATCCTCCAGAAAGAAATGCCCCATTGGGACTGGGGGAGATGAAAGGCTCGCAGCCACGTGGGCACGCACACCCGCAGCCGAAGCGTTTGGGCACTGGCCCAGTCCTGGTGGCCACACAGGGCCGGTGGCACAGGAGGGGGCCTGGGGGCTCAGAGCAATTAGCAACCTGGGGGACAAAGGGAGAAGAAAGGGAGCAGCTGCTTGGGGTTGGCTTCTTTCTTCTCCCCTCATCCCTCACCCTCCTTTTAATGGCAAGTCCCCGGGGTCCCATCAGTGTCCTTAAAAATGGAAATCTTCCCTGCCCTTTATACCAATGCATGAATGTCACAGAACAGATGAAAGGGAGCAAAAGGCAGAGGCGGTGCTGGTGCTGCTGGATGTCATGGGGGCACTGGGTTGAAGGAGAGATGGGGGCATGCAAGCGGGATGGGGACATGCAGGAGGGATGGGGACATGCAGGAGGGGTGTGCTCAGGGGTAACTTCATGGGGTTTTCCCCTCCTCACCAGGCAGTGGCTGGAAGCAACAGGAATGGGTTAGGGACAGCAGAACTGAACCGGTGCTGGAAACACTGCAGGACCGTCCCCTAAGAGGGACTGCCCCAGGCTTCAGGAACACCTCCTGGTTTTATGTGCCAGGGACCCAGACATGCTGTGGGGCTGCACAGGCTTATCCCATTATGGTAAAAGATTATGTGCCTGCTTGTAGGCTGGGGCAAAGCCCAGGGGAAATAGCTTAGCTTCATACTCAGTGAACAATGCTATTGAAAATGGAAACAGCTTTTTAAAGAAATCCTCCTTTGTTTTCCCTCTGTTCCGCTGCTTGGCGAGGCTCCGGGAGCGTGGAAGGGTCCCAGCCCTGATGGATGGTTCCAGGTTCCCTGCTCAGTGCTGGGCACTGCAACCACTGGTGCCATGGTGCCATGGGGCACAGCCTGCACTGAGAGGTGCTCAGAAAAAAAGGAGAAATCCTCCAGGAAAGGAATGACTTGAAAGTAGTGAGGGGTAACCGGGCCCGCCGGTAGCTTTTGTGTGTATGAAATTCTCCCCTGGAAATTTTATTAGAATATCACAGTCTAAAGGGCTTGGGAAATCCAACTATTTGTGCATAATTCTGGAAGCTGGCAGCAGCTTTTGTCAGAAGCTCGGCTCCTGGATGGCTGTAAATCCATTGGTCACACATTCCTGCCCCCGTGGCACCCTGCTCCCTGGGGGCTGCAGGACCCCTGCCTCCCCCAGCACAGCTTCAGGGCTGGGAGTGAGCCGGGCACTGGGGCTCACTCACAGCTTTGGGCTCCCCCAGGCAGCACCGGGCAGGACACACCTCAATAGAAAACACCAGTTCATCAAAACGAAATATTTCATTAAAATACTTTTGTTTTGACAGGCTTTGTGGTCTGGAGCCCTACGCCCCAGGATCTCAACTGAAAACCTGCTCAAGAGCATTCTTCTGCTGGTGGTTTCGGAAAGGGCAGATTGCAGCATTGCACCCAGGACAAGTCACTCACTTATGGCTTACGTGCTGCTCTTCATTACCTTCCAGCCTGGGCACATCCGAGGAGCTCAACACTATTCCCAGTCCCAGGACAGCTCTTCGCTCCCACTGCTGGTGCCAGCAACACTTCAGGTGCTCTTCTGGCTCCCAGCTCCCAACCCTGTATTTCCTCAGAAGCCACTGGTGCCCAGAACTGAGGGCTGGTGCAAAGCCGAGCACATTCCTGCACAGAGCTCAGTTGCCTTGCTGCAGGAACAACATGGCATGGCAGGGCACACCACGGCACTGCATGACATGGCATGGCACAGTGTGGCCCCTCTGCTGGGCAGTGGTCCTTGTTCCTGAAGGAATTCACCCGTGTGGGACCTGTGCTGTGCTGAGGGATCCAGACGTGAGCAGCAGATATCTCCTCCGTGCCCATCCCACGTCTACGTGAAATACCCAGAGGCGCTGGCTCGCAGTGAGGGCTAATGAGCGGATTATTGCAGCATTTTAAAACTCAGCTGTTTCATAAATAGGGTTTACCCAGTGAAACCAAGAAGACATTAAAAAAAAAAAAAAAAAGACGTTCACCCCCTTCTCCACACCTCAGCAGCTCCCTAATAGCAGGCTCAGCAGTGCTTGAGGCCTCATTTTTCAAACTCTCCTATCTCAAAGACATCGCTCTCCATTACTATCAAGCCTCTCCCTCCTGCTCCAGTTCTCCAGCACCCAGAATCCAGGTGCACACTGTGCCACCAAGAGCAGCATGGGGCTTTCAGCCTCATCACTGCACGAGTCCATGGGCAGGAGGGCAGCAGGGCTCAGTGCTGAGCACAGCCCTGTCCTTGCTGCTTGCAGCGGTCACCATTCCCCAGGGCCAGCAGAGTGCTTGCAGGTCCCTGCATCTCACTGGGAGCGTCTTCCAGGGGTGGCATTGCAACAAGATTGTCCCAGAGCTGCCCATGGGGTAAGAAAAACCCAGTTAATTGGTTATTGTGCTGGCCTCAAGCACTCACGAAAGCAATCAGCACCTGTTCCCTGAGCAGTGCCCTCTTGCAGGGAATGTTGTGCGCTCTGTGTTCTGCTCTCCAGTGTCCCCACCACTTCCCCAAAGCATTGCCAAGCATAGGGTGTTCTGGTCACCTCTGTTTCTCCAGAGGGAGCAGGGAAGGCAGAAAGAGAGGAGCTGAGGAGCCATCGAGAGGGGTGCAGAGGAGAGATCTGTGTGTTGGAAACGTGGAACCGACACAGCGCGGCCTCGAAGGACCTTCCAATTTAGGGCAAGCAGGTTGCTGCTAGGCAGGAAGAACATTTAAAGCAAAGTGGGGTTCAAATAGCTGACACTTCTTAGGCAATTACTATTAAAGTGAGCGTTGGCACCGGTGATGGGATGGCTGCTGGGAACACGCTGTGCTGGTCAGCACCTCCTTGCCGCGCCGGGTAACCGGAGCCCCGTCACTTTTCCCGCGGCAAACCTCCCCGACAAGCTCCAGCAAAAAGAACTGATTCTTTTCCTCCCTACATTCCTGCGACTGCAATTTTCGTGGCCTCCTGTCCAAAGCGGTTCTGGCACGGCGTTAACGTGACGGACGGCAGCTGTGCTTCACCCAGCCTGCCTTGTTTGCCAGGGCCCCGCGTCCGTCAGGTTTGTCACCCGCTTTGAAATTCAATCCTCGGGAACCAAACTAGGAAGGCTTACGGTTGTTTCCCATTCCTCTTCTCACCCAAATATGTACAACCTCATCAGCATTACGCTGCAGCTGGTTGAGAAATTTCCAAGAGAGCGTTGTTTTGTTTTGGTTTTTGTCAGAAAATGTTGAGCTGTCAAAACCGAGGATTTGTGTCGAAATGTAATCGTTTTGACGAAACTGTCATCGAGGAAAGTCTCTCAGCTCTGGGATGGAGAGCTTGATCAAACCCAGACAGATTGAGGGAGACAACCAGACCCGCGCCAGCCAGCAGCGCGGTGCGGATCAGCCAACACTGGTGCTGCAGCCCGGGCACCACTGGGCACCCAGCACAGGGCTGGCACTGCTCCACCTGCCCCTGCCTCTGTCTGCAAAAATATTTGGAAACAGAGACCTCTGGGAGGCCTCCACGAGCTGGGATCACCGTGGTTCCTCTCGTTGGCTCCCGTGTTCCCAAGAAGGCCTCAGAAGCTCTGGGATCACTCTAGCCAAGTATTGCATGCTGTTGCACTCAGCTCCTTTCCCCACCAGCTCCATGCCCAGCAGTGCTGCAGGGGTCAGGGCCTGCAGCGTGGCAGCACCGGGGTGTTGGGCTGGCGGTGCAACAGGGGTTTGCTTAGAGATTCCCCAGTCTCCGTGCTCAGCTGTCATGGTGTTCCTCCTTCCAGCACTGCCCATCTCTGCCTGCCCATGTCCTAGGCCCACAGGGATGCAGAGCCGCATCGAGCCGCACATCATCTGGGCACAGCAACATGTGGACACAGCATCATCCAGACATGGCATCCTCCATGCACAGCGTCATTCAGACACAGCTCCCTCCCCTCCGTTGTGTCTGCTGATGCTATCCTGTTACCTCTCCTTCCAGAGCTTTACAATATAGCCCACCAATTACCTCTGATGGAGAGGGCACCCACAGAACCATCATGACAAATGAACACCCACAGAGGGAATTTGGCCTCCCCTTGTGCTGGTCCAGCTCAGCCCAGCTGGATCCTTCCTATATCCCCGTGAGCACTGCCTGTGCCCATTGGTGAGCAATGCTGCATGTGAGCAATGCACCGGGCGAGGACGTGGGCAGTGAGCGAGGCAGCTCAGCATTCACCAGGGCTTGGGTTCCCCATCCGTACCCTGGGGTTAATGATGACTGCTTCAGGAAAATGCTTCAAAATCTTTGGATGAAAATATGTCTGCGAGCACAAATTATCCTGCTTATGACACGAGGAGGTTTATGGCCTGCACGGCTCTTAATAATGCATTAATTATGCTTACAGTATTAGAAGTGTTCTGTGATTAAGCAAATAATTACAGAAATAGATGAGTAAATGGGGCACTGGGTGCAGTGCTGGTTACTGAGCTTATCCCATCCTACACATTTCCAGGCCTTGTTTTCAGTTGCTTACAGCTCTGCCAAACTTTAATTGTTGGAGATGAAATTTTCCATGCTGGCGTCTGCCTCAAGCTACATTTTTCTGGGGAGTTTCATCCCGAATGGTTCATCTGCTCCTGAGAACTAAACTCATCAAAGTGTGCTGAATCCTGGCAGCTGCTTCCTTGTGATGCTCTCGTTCTTTGTCGGGTCTCCACGCAGCAGAGCTTCGAGTCTGGGGGGGCTCACTGACAGGGGTGTGCTCCTTGTGTCCTCTGCCTGGAGAACACGACCGAACGGGGCCATGTGCTGAGCCTCAGCAAGCACAGCTCTCACTTTGCTGTGCCTCTGCCACTAAAATGCAGTGTCCTGCTGGGGACAGGGGTGGTGAGGCAGCGAGAGGCAGGGGGGGCTGAGGCTGAGGCTCTCAGGCGCTGCCTGGGGACCAGCTCATGGCCAGGTGACGCTGCCAGCAGCCCCAGGCAGGACTTCTCCTGCTGCTCGTACAGCTCGTGCTTCTCTCTTCTTGGGCATTCAAATCTGAGATCACGGGAGCTGATTTCAGAGACGCTAAACGTTTGTGGCTGCAGAGGAAGCCGTCAGAAGCTGTGCTTTGAACACAGAAAGCATTATATAAAAGGCCAAGTACCATCAAAAAAAAAAAAAAATCAGCTGCCTCAAATGGGGCACTTGAAATTGCCAACTCTTTTAATCTTTTGCTATCGGTGCCTGAGCTCTCTTCGAGCACGCAGGGTGCAGCCAGCAGGGCTCCATCGGTGAGAGCGGCCGCGCTGCCCCAGGGACGGAGCCTGGCGCTGGGGCAGCCTGAGGTTGGCACTTTGCTGGCGGCAGAGTGTGCTTGCATGGGCGGTGCGGAGAGGACCCTACACAAAGACAGCCTCAGTCCATCTTTTCCTAACTTGTGAGCTCTTGCCACCGTGGTGGTACTCCTGCGGTGCTGCGTGTGAGCGAGGAGCACTGTAGCACGTACTTGTGCCAAGGCACGGCGTGCATGCAGCTCTCCCCGGCATGCCTATCCCT
This sequence comes from Numida meleagris, assembly GCF_002078875.1. NCBI lineage: Eukaryota > Metazoa > Chordata > Aves > Galliformes > Numididae > Numida > Numida meleagris. The sequence goes on from NC_034416.1 coordinate 755,733, forward strand.
GGCTCCTCCTGCTGCTGGAGGACACTCAGACATCGCTTTCTGTGATTTCAGTGGCCAGAAACTCCTGTGCTCTCAGCAGCATTTCTCGTGCCCTGCAAGGGAAAGTGTTATCGGCTTCAGGAGCTCTCCTTGCCAGGAAGCTGTCAGCATGGCTGTAATCACACTGCTCATGAAGAATCCTCCGAGGCATCCGCCTACGTTTTAACTCATCTTTTTTTCAGCAGTATTTTCTTTCTGACCAGAAAGTCATATCTTGGACCACAATACGGCAACAGCATCGCCCGTCTCTCTGAGCAGCTTGGTTCTCCCCTCTGCAGGCGGCTCCGCTTCCTCTCCTGTGTCACATCCGAACACAAATGTGCTGCTCATGCTTCACGGTTGTCACACACACCCTGGGAATTGTTTTGACACCGTTCCCAATGGGTCATCCTGCATGGAACATGTCGTCCCTATCTGCGGTCCCACCAAGAGCCCGGGCAGGGGATGCTGTGGGGAGGAGGCCGTGGTCCCACGCTGCTTTCAGGGGCCCTGATGCAATGCTCCAGAAAGTCAGAGTCTTTCTGTTGATTGCAAATGAATTTGGCCATCTCTGGTAAGAATCTGAGAGTTTTGTTGGTTGCGTATTTGGAAGGATTCTCCTAGCCTTTGGGTTCGGCCTCTGCAAGGATCAAGTCAGTGAGTCAGCACTGCTGAGACTTTTTGTAACCATTCAGGTCGGATGTTCAAACACAAACTGAGGACGTTGCTGCATGGGCTTTGTTCTCGCACCGCGCTGGCAGTCAAGCTGGCACTGCTCTTTTCATCTCAGCCCTCTCTTGCCTCAATGCGGTGTGCCCGTCACTCGCTCTTGTTTATTTTCACAAGCTATTTTAGTCAATCTGCTGAAGGAATCTCGCTCGGCAATGAGTGCTGACCTTGAGCCGCTCCTTTTCTTTCTCTCTCCTTTATTTAAGAATGTGCAATGAATTAAGACATCACTTATATCTGCACTCTGTGCAGCAACAACGGCTCTCCAATCGAGCATGAATGGCAGGTCTGCGGGCAGCACTGTCCTGGAAATGTGATATTATGGAAACGAGAGGTGACCTGCTTACAGACAAAACAATGTGACGGGAAGAATCCTGCCTCCCAAATGGGACATGACGGCTGTCGCCCGGGGGCCGCGCCGCTCACCTTGCATCAGCAGCCCCTGACAGGTGGGGGGAGCACACGGAGCAGCAGGTCCCAGGCAGCGGTGAAGCGCTCATCCCCACTTTCCCCTCCAAAATCCACCTCCTGCCTTCCCCCTCCCTCCCTCGAGGTGAGTGCCAGCAAGCCGCCAGTGGCATCGAGCTGTGAAACCTTTACTTGGCTCAAAGTTCTTCTCATTGTAACCCGAGTAGGGCAGTGCAGCATCGCTCACAGCGCTCCACCCTGGGCAGCGATGCAGCGGGGGCATGGGGTCCCATGGGGTCCCACGGGGTCCAGCTGCCTGCACACCCCACGGGACCCACCAGCTGTATGTCCCGTGGGAGCCAGCTGCCCACCAGCTCCAGACCAGCCTGCAGCCAGGAGCTACATGGAGCCTGTGCCACAGCCTGAAACTGAGGGAGCTTGGAGGTTTGGGTTTAATCACATTCTGGAGGGGAGAAAGGGAAATTCCTCAAATCTCTTGCTTTTTCAGACCCTTCTATACTCTGATCTCAGAGGTACCAAGGAATTAGCACAAACCCATACCAAACAATAATAACCACATTCAGCATGCTTGCTTAGAAACTCATGGAAACTCAAGGAACAAAAGGAATCCATGGTACTGTGAGCCCACACTGTCATGGGACCGTTGCATTTCTTCTCTCTCCTCTCTGTACTTGGCACTGGAGCTCTGCAGGGCCATGGAGGGAGAAATCTGTCCTGGGGGACCTATCCTCATCCCCGTCCCCAGCCCTTGTGGAGCCCAGCCCTGCAGATGTGATCAATAAACCACAGAGCTGTGGACACCGCTATTGGATCGCCTGGCTTTGATTTAAGGAGTTTCCCTGCCACCAGGGACTGAACACTTGGGATGTTTGCATGGAAACAGGATCTGTGGTTAAGTCGTTAGGCCAAATGCGCTGCAGGTGGAGGCAGGCGCAGCGCTGGGATGGGCTGGGGCTGTGCCCAGGTGCTGGCCTGGCCCTGCACTGCACTCCCCAGCCCCAGCACTCAGCTATCTGTGGCTCTGCCCAGTCCCAGGGACATCCAGGCTGTGGTATGAGGGAACCTGATGCGATGACCCCCACCCTCTGCCTGTACCTTCTGTATTTAGCAGTGAACCCCTGAGAACTGTGAAGCATTACCAGTCTCTCCCTCTTCCCTTTTGGTAGGAAAATGCTTTGAAAACCCATTTTGTCCCAAATGGCATGGAGGAACCCAAAGGAAACCCTCCCTGGGTGAAGCTGCCCTAAGGGCAATGAGCCCTACGCCGCTGTGGGGCATTTGATGCCTCCAGGATGGGAACAGCCAGGGGCTGCACAAGTGGCTGCCACCTCCTCTCTGCCCCGAGCGTCACATCTTCCCCCCACACCGTCCCGTCCTCCGAGCGGCCTTGAGTCTTCAAAGAGAGGGGGAGCGCGGGGGAGAAAAATCCACAGAGGTTGCTATTAAAAAATTTAAACAAAAATATCTGGTCTTGGTTGATGTTAAAATCGGAGCATTTCATTAAAAGGCTGCAGGGCTTTTAAAGGCAAACTATAAGCAGAGCCATGAATAATGCAGATTCCATTCAGAACATGAAGCTTTTAGCACATCCATAATACATGCGGTCAACCCGGGAAGACGCAGCTAATGCACGGAAACGCGGGAGGCAGCGGCCCCGGCTCCTCTCCGAAAGGAAAACAAACCGGGAAGCTGGACGAGCTCTCCCACCGCCGGGCGCGCTGGGATGCGGCAGGGCTCCGAGGGGCTCTTAAATCCTTTTTATTGGTGTCTTTCTCAACTAAAATAAACTTGGTAATCTCATTATGAGGCCGGGGGCTGATCCAAGAGTGCTGGATATGGCCCATCTAGCTCTGTAAATAACTGTCATTAGAGCTGGCTCTGCACACTTCAGGCTGTTAGCTGTCGGGGCTGAGGCATCTCGGGATGTCTGCGCACAGGGCAAGCCCGTGAAATTCCTGCAGGACCTGGTGGCCTTGCAAAGCCCCAGCCCTGCAGAATGACCCAGCACTGCCACCCCCAGTGCCACCATCCCCAGTGCCACCACCCCCAGCACTGACACATCCCCAGCACTGCCATCGCTCTCAGTGCCACCACCCTCAGTGCCACCACCCTCAGTGCCACCACCCTCAGTGCCACTGCCCTCGGTGCCACCTCCTCCCACACTACAGCCCCCAGTGCCACCACCCCTGGCACTGCCACCCCCAGCACCGCCAGCCCCGGCGCAGGGCAACATCTGCATGGTGGGAAACGAGCCAGTGCATAAACATCACACGCAGGAAAGGCAGGACCTGCACTAAGGGAAATTGATTCTTCTAACAGTTTTATTCTCATAATACTCGGTGGCTTTACCCGAGTTCCCAAGTTATCTCCCTCCTTTGCTATTTAACGCTGCAAAGAGTCTGTTCTCCAAGTATCTTATCTCTTTAATAGCTCTTCCTTTTTAGAGTGTATATATCACTGGAATCTCCTGTGGCTTAGGTTACCTTAAACACGAGTTGCTGTTAAAAATGTTACCCTTTCAGAAAAAATGCTGCGTGGAATTACTCACACCCATAAAACGAAACCAGAGGAAGAAAAGTTTTCAGTGGATTTTGTGGGACCAATGGGGAGCAATGCATCCACTGGACCAGCGCTTTATAAATCTAAATTGGCCAAAAACCTATATTACAATTTGCATATTTTCTTTCCGCAACAAAAACAAGAGAAGAAAATTAAGTGAAAATCCCTGCACGATTTTGGTTCGGTGCCCGTGCAATCTGTCAGCAAGGACGAATTCCCCACACTTAATCCAATTATACAAAAAATCTCTCTAAAAATTATTTGGGGATGAATTTGACAGAAAGTCTCCGGGGATATTTTCTCCCCTGCTTCGCATCAGCCATGCCCTGCTCCTCCTGTGGCTGGAGGGAGCTCGGTGCTGCCTGGCGATGCAGCCTCAGCACCACGGCAAACAGAGGGCGCCTGCCAGGGAACCGTGGCTCTGGAGGGGAGCTCACAGCTGTTGGGTGCAGGCAGTGTGGGAACAGCCAGGGCTGCTCTGTGGACACCCAGCTCTTTTTCCCCACATCCTTGCAGCGATGCCCGGTGATGCCTGCAGGGATGCCCCCGTGCTGGGAGCCTGATGGATCCACGTGATGTCCAGTGGTGTCCATAGGGATGCAGCTGCTCTGCTGCTGGGTCCAGGAGGCTGTGGGGGGCTCGGCCCTACACTTGTGCAGCCAGGTAGCAGGGATATGGCCAGAGCATGGCTCAGGGTCTGTGCTGGGAATGTGTGTGGAGCTGAAGCATGCAGCTCACCCCCACTGGGTGGAGAGCAGCCAGAGCCACTGCTCTCTGCCCCGCTCACAGCCAGCACAGGATCCATGGGTCCGCTCTGACCCAACCTCCGTGCTCTCCCCTGAGCTGCGGGGCTGCTCCCAGTTCTCACGAAGGCAGTGGCTCAGTCTGACACCTCGCTGCGCTCGGGAGAATTTCCTGGCGCTGCCCTCGTATTTCCTCTCCTGCTGCCTCTCTCACACCTCACCTCGGCAGCTCTCCCTCCATCTGCTTCCCTCCCTGCCCCCTCTCTCTGTGCCAGGTGGGGGAAGCAGAAGAGTCTGGGGCCGAGGGGAGCTGTGCTGTGGCAGACAGGGCCTGCTCCATTCCCACTGCACTTGGGACAGGCCCTGGGGTTGTCCTGGGGAGGATTTGGCCGTTGGGAATGAGGAGGCGTGGGGAAAGCATTAGGAGGGGTCACCCCATGGCTGCACGCAGGCTGCGGATTGTTACCAAATGTCCGCTAATCCGAAAATAGAATTTCAGAAAGGCAGAAACATTGCGGGAGGAATTCAGAAAATCCAGGAAATCCCGGGGCAGTCTCTGACCCGCAGGAGCCCTGGGGTGGCTGTGGGCAGGGGGTGCAGGGTGGAGCTGTGGCACCGTTCATATATCACTGCTCTGGGGGGAGCAGGGGGCAAAGACTGGGGGTTAATACACAGCATCAGCCTGACGGCTTTGGTTGGGACTCCTTGTAGCAGTGCAGGCTGTGATCAGCCACGCTCTGAGTCGGAGCAGGAGGGAGGAGGACGAGCTGCTGTCGTATGAGCATTTGAGGGATGGCATTTCTGGTTGGGAATGATGCAGACAGGTGGGGGTGAGCATCCCTGCTGTGGGCTCGGTGTGTCCCACCACCTGCACTCAGGCATCTCTAGGCCTCCTGGTTCATGCCAGCACAGCTTTTCTCCTTTGCCAGCCAGAAAATGTATTCCTCATTGGCCAGAGTCTGGCTCTGGGTGCTGCGAGGTGAGGGCTGGCCATGAGACCTGCCAGTGATTCATGTGGTGTCCAGAGATTACGGCTGTCCCGGTGACAGTGTTCAGCAGCACGGTGGCCCCACCAGACATGGAGTGGGATTAGCTGGATTCTCCTTCCCTGGCAGAACACCAGATCTGGTGCCGATAGGTGCTCATTAGGCTGCCTCCTGGCTATGGTCACAGCCACAGCTCAAAGCCGAGAGGAGTGCAGGCTCCGGGAGCAGTGCTGGGGCTGTCAACCCCTGCAAATATTTAGGCTTAAGGGAGATTTGGGGTCTCAGCCCTCTGCTGGTCCAAGGCAGATGCAGCTGTGGTGAGCACAGACACAACCAGGACTTTTTTCCTGATTTGTGGGATTTAAACCTGGGGATCTGGTTCAAGGAAAGGTGGATGTGGAGCTGCGTGCTGCTGGCCCCAAAGGTTTCTATCCAGGCCTGGACCCGTGTCATTGACAGCTCCCACTCATGGCACTTCCCCTCCCCATGTGCTGTAGCTGTGGGCCCAGGCACTGCTGCTCTCTGTCTCCTTCCTTCCTCCGCCATTCAGAAGCTCCAACAGTTCCTCACCCAGATCAGCGGCACAGAGAGCAGCAAAATACCCATGGGAAAGGATTCCTGCCACAGCCAGCAGTGGGGCTGTGGCACCGTGAGGCCCCAGCCTGTGCTCAGCAGAAAGTGCCAGGCATCTAAATGTAGTGCTTTGCAGGGGGAGAAAGGTAAAAATCCACTATGCCTCGTCATGGCTGAGCCTCTGTGGAGTGCATGGAAAACTGGACAAATGGGAATGAAAACCTCCCCCAGCACCAGGCAGGGCTGGGCTGCTTGCTTCAGCTCTGCACAGAGCGAACCCCAGGACCAGGTGGCTGATGGCAAGCCACCTCTGTGCGTCCTGATGCAGAATCCATGGTGTCATCTCCCTGTGCCACCCTGCAGTGTTCCCACAGCTTCACCCCTACAAAGGCGGAGCTCACTGTATGCCAGCAGCAGAAATCAGAGCGCCTGAGCAGCCCCCAGTGCTCCCCACCACAGAAGTGGACGGAATGAATGAATGGAAGTGAGCATGTAACAATTTGGAGAAGAATTACTCCGAGAGACTAAAATATCACTGGCACCCCAGTGGCTTTAATGTATTCTGCCTCTTGGCCCTGAAGAAATAACAATGGAAAAAGCAACCCCAGAGAAATATCAACCAGACAAAGTACATCAGCAGACCAGAGCAGGGACTGCGGAATGTATTTAAACAGAGAAAACAGTGGGAGCACAAAGGCACGCAGGATGCTGAAAGGACAGCGGATGGGTAGGTCAGGCAGGTTACAAGCACGGGATTTCCATCCGTTTTTCTTGCTCTCCCTACTCCACGGCCAGAAGCATCATGGCTGCTGTTCTCTGGGCCTTAATTGCACGCGCCAGCCGAGTATTGCTTTAGAGCCATGAGCCACATACACTGTAGCAATTAGGATTGGCCAAAATGTTCCCATCAGTAGTTGATGAGAAGCAAAATCAGATTACAAAACAACAACAACAGGGCATGTTCTGACTATTTGTGATTTCTTCCATTTATTTTGAGCTCCCTCGCTCCGAGAGGAAAACCTGAGCACCAAGCCGAGGACTGGAGGCACCTCTGCGGTCCACAGTGATGCTGTGTTGGCCAGCCGTGTGGCAGCCCCTCGCTGCAGAGCTATGTGCTGGCTCCCGGAGCTCTGCCAAGCAGCTCCTGTGGCTGGCTGGGCTCACGGCCTGCACACCGCGCTCGGGCTCGGGTATCCTAATGAATGATGCATACATCCTTAGCGCTGCCGGTTGCTCCTTCCCGTTTTGTAGGAAAATCTCTCCCAAATGGAGAGGCGCTGCCAAGCGTCCTTGTCTCAAGCTGCCTGGCAAAGAGATGCTGAAAGCCGATGTGGGTAACTTGCAGAGAGCACTCCCAGGGGTCCCGCTGCGGCGTGGGGAATGGGGGTGGATGGCTGCACGCTCCTGTTGTGCGGATGGCTCTGCACATCAGCTCTAGCCCTGCCTGGATTCCATTGTGCTGGAACACAGCTACAAGCGTGGGCAGCGACCCTCCCCATGGTGCTCCCCTCAGCCCTCTCTGTGCCCGTAGCCCACTCCCTGCTTTTCCCAGCGGCGACAGCACTGGGGTCACTGCAGAGAGCAGCCCACGGTCCTCTCCTGTCCCAGTGGGACCCGGGGGTTGGGGTTAGGGGAGGCAGGGCTGTGCTGGTGGCTGCCGAGCCCCCCTGTGCCCACTGCATGCAGGACGGAGGCAGCCGGGACCTCTGCCGAGCGGTGCTGCGGGGGCTGAGGTTTTCTGTAAGGCTCAGATATAGATCCAGGGAACACGCTGAGCCGCAGGACCTGGGACTCGTCAGGCACTCTTCATGATTTGTATCAATGCTGTGCCACCAATTTTCTCTCTGTTTCATTACTAATACAAAAATAATAGCTGCCGCTCTGCGTAATGATCTCCTGATGGGTGATACAAGTGGCGGGTGATGCCAATGACAAATTTAATGAGAACTGGAGACTGCCCTTTGACAGACACTGCCCTGTGATGGGACATAAGGATGCAGTGCAGAAAAGTGCATTACTGATCCAGCAATCCTCAGTTTCCTTTGGATCTGGTCATTTCTTCCACGTTTCTTAGCATTCCCAGTACAGTGCAAGGAGCTCTTATTAATGCATTTCAGCAATTCCTCAGAATGAACAAATTCTTTCGGCCTAATATTGAACCCACTTGAACATGATGGATTTGAAAGTTCAGCTAAAAGATCAAATGTTGCAGAGTTTGTGTTCCAGGAGAGGCTGTGAAAAAGGGCTCAGAGAAAAACATGCTACAGCTAAAATAATTCAGTACGTATTATACCACACCCTCTGCTAGCTGAGCTCCAGCAGAAATCCTATCCCCCCCAGCACACAGCAAATGCTATCCATCACATGGTTTTGTGCAGAAATCCAATTTGTGGAGGGATGGCTTGAAGTCTTAGAGAAGCGCATTGTTCCAAAATAACAGGGACTCAAGCAAACTTCTCAAAGCATTTCAAGATAGTCACGAGTCTTTCTGGTGCCTTCTGATCACCCTACCACAACCAACAGATTGGACACACATCTGAGACTTCTCAGTCTTTGTGGGCAGCCGTTAACAAGCAGAACGTGGGCAAACTGCATTCAGATGGCTCTGCTGGTAGGGATGTGGAGCAGGATGGGAGCCACGCTGAGGGCTGCCTCTCGTGACATGGTATGTGAGTGGCAGAGGTGTGGCCGCCTCCTGGGGGCAGCTGTGACCTGCTGGGACAAACGAGGGTGTGGTGGAATCCCAGCATCATTAAGGCTGGAAAAGCCCTCTCACATCCCAACCCATTCCCAACCCAAGCACCGTGCCCATCACCACGTCCCTCAGTGCCACATCCCCGAGGTTCTGGAACATCTCTGGGGATGGTGACCCCCCCTCCCTGAGCAGCCTGTGTTGGTGCATCACGGCTCTTTGGAGAAGAAATTGTCCCTAACATCCAACCCGACCCTCCCCGGTCCTCTGCATGATAGGTGGGGAGAACGTGATGGAAAAAGAAGAGGAATGGATGAGGAAACACTTTGAGCTAGCTAGAGTTACACCAAAGCCTGTTTATAAGAAGACTGGGTGGATCAGAAAGCAACACGGAGAAATGACAGGATGACAACAGACCGAGAGATGAGAGCAGGCCTGGAAACACGTTTCAGGACTTAAAATGCAAGATGCTGCTGGTGTGATTGTCGAGCGTGGTGTGTTTGGTCGCTGGGGAGAGCGGGACAATTATGGAGGGTGGAAAAGCCGGGAGAAGTGGGTTTTCATCTTGATGTTTGCTGTAGAAGACAATGAGGGGAAACATTTCCATTTCAAAGGCATTGTGTATAGGAAATCAGAATGTGCCCTTAACAATGAGGGGAGTCTCTGAGGAGGAAATCAGGGAGCAACAGGAGAAAGTGCAGTAAATCACTGAGACTGGATGGTGTTTATCCAGGAGTTCAGGAAGAAATAAAGGGAGAGCACTGGCAAGGCTGTGACGGGGGTACGCATTATGCTCCGGAGTGATGGGGAAGGAACCACAATTGCTCCTGTGGAATGGAAACCGCATACAACACCAAAATAAGAGTAGTGTGGGAGTTTGGATGTTTCCAAAATTATTCCCCCCCCCAAATTGATAGTTTGGGAAGAGTTTTCCATCGCCTCTTGTTCAGCCCTGACCAGCTGGTCGCATTTCATCTGATGATGTTCTGCTACATGCGGGGCCTTGCAGGCGCCCGCTGCTCCCATAGGTCCCACTCGCGGACACCCCTTCCCCCCCCAGTGCCCGGGGATAGCCTGGGGCCCACCAGGGGACCCACCCATGTCGCAGCCCCACACTGCGGTGCAGCTGCCAGAAATTGTTTTCTGACGTTCGGCACGAACTGCTCGACAGCCCATACAGCTGTCCTCTAGCATGACATGCTTGCAGACCTGCTGCTCTGCTTTGCAGCCCCGTAATTCAGGGAGCGTATGGCTCTGTCTGGCTGGGCGCCTTGCTGGGCTCGATCCACCACCAGCACTCAGAGCTGGGGAAGGCTGGGTGGAAGCCGAAGTGCTCGGTGCTGCAGGGAGCCTTGCCACAGCAGCCTCCGGGTAACAAAGCCTGCCCAAACAGCGCCCGGGGCTGCCCTAATGCAGCTCCCAGAGCCGGATCTGCTCCCTGCCTGCTTTGCTGGGGGCTGTGTGTAAAGTTATCTCCAGCGACATCTCAGTGGGGTGATTTGAGCATGCTGAGTGTGATTCTCCCACTGCTGACTCCCATGCAGGGACACAGAGTGCCCAGTGCAGGACTGTACCAGGAGCCAGCGCTCACCCGGCCGCCCACAAGAGGTTAAATACTGCTGCTTCCCTTCCTTTTGTTGTTATATTTTTAATAACGTTGTCTCCATTGTGTCAGGGAGGGGAAATAATACCGCTCATCCCGCCCAGGGACACAGGGATAGAGTGGGACCAAGAAACCCTCAAAGTGCTGTCGAGAGAAACGTGGAATGCCATGGCAATGTTCAAGCAATTTTCCCAGCGTGGGACACAGCTGCTGGGAGTGGAGCTGGGAGGTGTGAGACAAGGGAAGGGGGTAACAAGGAGAATGCCAAGATAGAGAGATGGCAGCCAGTGGGTTCCATCCCTGCCCCTACTCCTTGTTACTGACCCCTCACTCTCTTCTGTGAAGGGAAACATCCTCCCTCCTAGCAATGGGAGCTGGCACCCCAGCAGCTGCACCCAGCGAGGGGATGCATGGCCCTGCCTGCCTGGGACCAAGGGGTGACATCCCTGAGGGGTGATGTGCTCGAAGGGTGACATCCCTGAGCGCTGCCTGGTGAAGGTGCAGGGCTGCCATGGTGCCATGGCAACGGACCTGCATCTCCATCACACAGCAGCTTTTGTACGGGGCTACGCAGGAGGAATTCTCACGGCTTTGAATGCAACTTAGAATAAAAAATTTTAAAAAGGAAGAGAGTTAACTGCCTGAAAAGGGTATGGAGGTGGAGGGACACACAGGAAAGCCCTTTTCACAGAAATAATCCTTTGGCTGGTAAGAATGATCCATCCATCAGCTGCCTTAAACGTACCAACTCACCCTCACTGAGCACAGTTCAGCTTGCAGATGCTTGTGTCATTGTGGGCCATTTTTGTTGCTTTTAATTTCAGTCTAAGAGGAAAGAAAGGCACCATTGCCTTCCTGCATTCTGTATGTGCTGAGGAGAGGAGATGGGGCAGTAAATCCCAGGTCAGCTCCCTCTCCTCAGAGGTGCACCACAAAATCCCATTCTCTGCCAACTCCCTGCTTTTGGGGACAGGCTGGCCAGCATTGCTAGTCCCCAGGGACCTCTCAGTGTGACAGACCCTGCATGTGGCAGTGTTCCAGGCACGGGGACTAGTGGCCCAACAGCAGAGAATGCAGAATCTGCTCCTGCCCTACAAAGCTCTCCCTATTCCAACCATGTGTGGCTCAGAGCAGTGGCTGTCCCACAGATGCTGTTGGTTTCTTTCTGTTTGTTTGTTTTCCTGGCAACAGCCATCGTGGGGAGGGGACCTCTGTGGTTCAACAAGAGTCCTGAGACCACAGATCTAGCCTCTGCAGACCCGTGAGTGGAAGGGAAGGAATGCCAAGAGCAGGAGGTCTGAGAACAGGCCTTGTTCTCAGCTTATACATTTTCCAGATGCCAGAAGGAGCCCGGGTGACTTCAGCCTACTGGTGGCAATGGTGGAGCGATCCCTTTGGGAGGGAGAAGTCTGACCTGCCTTGGTGGGGCTGCAGCAGGGTGTGATGGGGTGTTCCTCCTCTCTGCTCCCCAGCAGATACAGCCCTGGGTAGCAGCAGCCTGAGCTTCCCAGGCAAATCCAGAGAACTGTGTCCTCCCCAGGAGAGGCCATCTCACTGAAGGATAAACTTCATCTCAACAGCTCGTTCAGGCTCTTGCCTCGCTGCCAAAACAGCCCACAAGCAGGACTGGGAGAGGGGGAAGTGGTGGGACAGGGACAATTAGAGCCAACTGCGGTGGAGGGATTTTGAGTTGATCTCTTTTTTCCCCTTTTAATAGCGCTGTATTATAAATATCACAAAACCACATGTTATCAGACAGAATGAAACAATTATGCTCGACTTCACAGCTCTGGGGATATGTGCCTTCCATGGGGCCTTGCGCTCTCTGATGTGGACACCTGCTCTCTGGAAATGTGATGGGTGAGCAGCAACTCGACCAGGATGTGGGCCCCAAGCAAACCCCGTAAGTCAGAGCAAATTTTAGTCATGACCAATTGGGTGCTACTGAAGGAAGAACTCATCCCAGTTGCTGAGTCATTTTAATCACACGCAGCTAACGACCTTCTGGGCCGGGGGAGTGGCCAGCCCGCGCACTCCCGCAGACGGTTCTGATTTCTTCAGAGGCCGCGGCGAGCCCTGGTGGGTATAATGGATATCCATGCAGCTGGGGCCAAGCCCCGGCTCTCCCGAGCAGGTTCTGCTGGAAATAGTGTCAGTGATTTTTCTGCCCCATTTATTTTGGGCCGTTGCGGTTTTGCGTTCATTGACGAACAAAACCCGCTCCGGTTCCCCACCACCACACACACAGAATTTCTCTCCCTGCCCTTCCGATGTCAGGAAGGTTTTTCTCGCAGAGGTCTCCTCGCAGCACCCCCAGCCCGGCCCGTTATTTATAGGGTACCTCTGCAGAGCACAGCGCTGGAGGTGAGTGAGTTATTGTTCCGGGTGACATCATGGAGTGGACGTCGTAAGGGGCTCAGTCCGGTCTCTGAAGACAGCTGCGAAAAAGGCAGCCCTGAAGGATATGATGGAGTGGGTGAGACATAAATTTCTTAGGACAGGCAGTGAAAAAACATTTACAGTCCTTCTTTCCTGAGTCTGGTTTCAATCAGAGCCCCAGCCTTCCCATTGATGCTTCGCACTAAGCACTCATTCAGACATACGCTTTATGTGCTCAACCTGCCTTATTTATTTTATTTGATTCCCCTTTTTACTGTTTTCAAAATGCACCGGTACAGGATGGCTTACAGATCCCCCGGCAGCCAGCTCCCATGTGAAGGAGCCACAGACAAAGGCTGAATGCCGGGATGTGGAGCTGGCTCGCAGACGGGAATCAACCGAGGATAATATTGATAACGGTAATGAAGGAATGGGTTTATAAAACCATCACATTGCAGTCTCAGTCTATAACAAACGCGGTATTAACTTTGACATTCATTAAGGCAGCTTGCCATTTCTTCCTGGCTTAATGGAAAATCTGTCTGTTTAGAAGTGTTTGTTGCAACTGCAGAGGTTAAGGGAACGGATCGGTTACTGATTAGGAAAGCCCCAAGCGCCTGGCTACCCCAAAGGGCATTCCGAGTTCATTCTTGGGCTTCTTGCTCCTATTTTCATTTATTCCACCTCCTGGGATGACTGCTTTGTTCTCTTGCAGTGACCGCAGGTGGCTGGCTTAGAGGGGTGCTAGCAGCCGGGTCCTGAGGGGTTTTGGTTTTGCGTGCGGAGAATAGATTTTCACCCAAACCCCTATTACATACTCAGTATCATCCATACAGGTTTACTGGGGTGATGGGAAGCAGGGCTCTTCCTGAAGCTCCCCTTGTTAGGGTCCTGCGGACCAGGTGGTGCCGAGCCCCTCAGCCTCCATCCTCCCTAACCCAGCCCTGCAGCATGGCCAAGCCTGGCCCTGTGCCTGGAGGCCACCAGGGTGTGTTCCTGTCCCCAAAGCCACCGCAGGCAAAGCCCGGGCAGGCAGAGCCCTTTGGTCACTGCGCATCTCAGCACTCTCTATCTCAATGGAAGGAATAGACTGTTGGTGAATACAGCGAGTTAATCTCTATCTGTCTCTCCCAGTGACTAGCCGGTATTTATCAGCATTCTGTATTTTACATGTACGTGCGAGGCATTTAATAAAACCCAGACCGAGGAGATGAAAGATTTATCCGTTTGCCCTGAGAGATGTCCCTTGTGAGGGCAACTTGGGACTCGGGAGCGGAAACCTGGATTGTTTTTTATGGCAGCTGCGTGAGGAGATACAGAGCCTTTGAAGTCCTGCTGGCCGCTTCCTCTCGTGACCCCACGTGCCATCAGTAGGGCTGTCCTAACCCGGCATGGGGACACAGGGTCACATCCCGGCGGGGCTGAGCACACCGAGCCGCCCCGAGCTGCAGCGGTGATGCTGAGCACACGAGGAGTGACTCAGGTTTGGGAAGCGGAGCCTGCTCGCTGCTGGAGCTGAAGCAGTGACATTTCTTCGCAGTCCCCCAGGTGCCCCTCTGCAGAAGGGCAGCACGGTGCGAGCAGGTGCCAGGCAAAGGGAGGAGAGGGGAGCGCTCCCCGGGGCACGTGGGGCTGCCAGCAGCACTGCCTGGCGTCAGCAGGCCGACATCGCCGGTGCCGTGGTTACTAATGAACAGTTTTAATTTCTCCCATGAACAGCTAATAATGCTCCTCTCTCTCTCCTTCTCTCTAATGCAACATTTATTTCTCACTCTGAGAGGTGACCGAGGAAATTCACACAGAGGAATGGGAGGGGGAGTTTGATGCTAAATGTCAGCGCTGCCTGCTGAAGGCCGATGCTCCCTCCCAGCAGCTGCAGCAGCATCTTATGGAGTGGGGCTCTTAATCAGGGCTCGTGGCTCCTGGTGAGCAGGGAGAGCCAACAGCATCAGTCCCGGCCCCGGGCTTCTCACAGAGCAGACACCCTGCCTGCCTGGGCAGGAGGGCAGCACCTTCATCTCTGGGTCATGGGGAAGTCCCAGGCTGGGTGTTAATGGGAGCAGCAGCAGCTTCTCAAGCATCCCTGTCCCTGCTGCAGCCCGTGCTGTACCATCCACAGGCCTGGAAAGCAACTTGTCCTCATAGATTATAATTATCTTAAAAGTTACGGAAGGATAATTATCTTCACACCAAGAGGCTGACGATGATCTCATGATACTGTACTGGCTGGTGGTAGAAAAACACGAAGTTAATTACCCAGGAATTACTGCAGTGTTGGAGCTGGTACCTCTGGTAGTGCAGGACAGGAGGAGGTTCCTGGGGCCTCTGTAGCTTTGTTCTGCAGGACCAAACGAGAAGAGGTGTGCATGTAAGTGGCTGAACAAAGGACACAGACATCCTGCTAAGAAGCCCCCTCAGCCTGCAATCCGTGCTTGAAAGCAGCACTCTGTGCACACGGGGTGTTTGGCAATATCAAAGAGAGGTCCCTTTTCACCTCTGAATTTGCCTGGGGCAGAGATATTGGAGAAATGCTTGCACGGCTCGATGTGGATGGGTGGCTCGATGTGGAGGGGGCTGAGGATGGCAGAGCATTATGAGCAGGCCACGGGGAGATGGTGCACAGGAAGGCACACAGCCCCAGCACCATAGGGCTGCAGGGCTCCTGGTGGCCCTGCCCCGCTGCAGGAGCTGCTGGTGCATTGCTCTGAAGCTGCCATGCCTCGGGCTGCTCCCAAGGCCATTCCAATTATTTTTCTGGAGGAAGGCTGAACAGCATTTTCCACTTGTGTTCCGGACCTCCCCCGAATCTTTGTGCTTGTTGTTTCATTCTTTGTTGTCCGATGTGAAGCTCTGTATCTGGGAAGCAATGCTGAGTGCTGTGCATCCCTTCCCGTGCTATTCATGCTGGATGCACCTCAAACATTGTAAGCCTGGTCCTGATCTTTCTACAGAAAGACATAAAGATTAGATGTAGTTTTCTATAGATCTTTCCATAGAAAGATCCAGGACATTCCCAAGACCTGAGCTACATCAACAGCTGAGTTCATGTTCTGCACTAATGTCTGTCTGCTCCCTAAATCCATGAGATCTGATCAAGCCTCATGCAGGCTAATCCAAAAATGTCTGAAAACTGGATCAGGTCAGCGGCAGTTCCAAGTGGCCTTAGGTTATACAAAGTAAGCAGCTGCCAGTCACGAGCAAGAGTCATTTGACAGCACACGTGCAGAGCTGGTGTGCACTCCCCTTGTAATATTAAGACAGAAATGATAAAGCTGAGAGGAAACTGCAAATAATTTTTGGCAGGATTAGCTCCAAAGTTTTGAACGGTTCCTCCAGCTGCACTCGAGCTCTCGAGCTCCCTTTTTGGGAACATTCAAGCTGCTTTCACCAGCGAAACCAGAGATTTGTAAAGCATCCTCAGGCCGCCCCCAGTGCTTCATGCCTGGAGCACACAGTGCAGTCCCATAGGTGGGATGTGACAGAGCTGGGGACAGAACAGAGCATCCGCCCCTGGCACTGCTCTCCTGAGAGCACCGCTCTGCCCACAGATATCCCATAGTCTGACCAGGAGGCAAAACTTGTCAGGTGGATTTGTCAAGCAGGGGTGATAATCATTCATTTAGCCAGTAATGACATGGCACTTACTACGTAATAACCTGGATATTTCATGGAAATTGCCATGTAATCCAATACTCAGTAGTTGCCATATTGTCAGTGGCTGCGCGGTAATTTGTACCCTCTCATTTAAAGCCCTGCAACTGCTATTATTATGACAACAAAGCAGCAGATTCACAGTTTGCCAAAAGGAGAATCTCCAGAGGGATGTTATGAATAATTAGGCAGCCACGGTGGTTTTGGATAACATCTTTACCGTAACTCCATTAACGAACAATTGATTGCTCTCCTAGCCCTGACTTGCCTGCAGCCCTTGCCCAGAGGAGCAGCATCCTGACCCCGGCTGGGAGCTGGCAGCTGGGGCAGGCAGCACCCGGGGATGCAAACACCTCTGGGGAATTGTGGGACTGCTCTGCAGCAGTGCAAGTGCATCACTCCCTGAGAGAGGGGGCAGCTCCAGCACATGCTGGGAGAGAGCCTCAATTAACACTGGATTATCGTTAAGGTTGTGCAAGTGCAAATTGCATTGGCACAACTGTGACTTGATGCAAAATCAAAGCCACCTTCTCCAGGACAGTCTTGAGGTCCAAATGCCACCCTCAGATCCCTCTGTCTCCAAAAAGTCCTTTACTCCTTACAGACCATCACCAGACATGGTCCGAAGTTGACCTCTGTCACTCTCAGATGCACATCCCCAGCTTTCCCTCCAGTGTGATAAACTGGGGCTCGCTGCAGCCTCTGTGCCCTGGCAATGTGTTATTTTTAGATAGAAAAGTATGAGGTCAGGGTTAATGTTTTGCTTCACCAGTCTCCCTCCCACAGCCCCTGGGACAGCCCTCACCTACCGGGGCAGCAGCACCAGGGCCCTGTGCCCCCTCCCTGCTCCCCCCAGGCCGCCCAGATCCCACTCCTCTCCCTCACCCCTGCTCAGCCTCCGGGCCGAGATATTTGGGGGAGCAGCTCTTCATCTGTTGTTGTTTGCTGTATAAACTTTGAGGATGGTCTGTGCCTGGGATGTGCGAGGAATGAATGTGTGGGAGGCTCGCAGCTCTGGTGATTGAGATTCTTTGGTTGAAGAAGCCTAAACAAACACCGTAACCTCAGGGGAAATTCTGCAGAGTTTTAGTTTTAAGTGTTTCCTCTGACAAAATAACTGTTTGGCCTACAAAGCTGCCAGCGGACATTCCTTCAGCTCGCTGAGGCTGCGTGAGCTCGGTCTGGAGACGAGACCATCCTTCGTGTGCGGAAGGACAAGAACGCTGTCTCTTCTTCGAGCAAAAATCGGAGAGCCCCTCACTACGGACTCATCCCTGCTGTGCTTCCTGGCAGATTGCATCAAGGACGATTCAGCTGCTGTAACTTCCCCACGAAATCTCCTGAGGCTGGCATAAGGACAGAGCAAGCTGGGCTTGGGAAGGGGAGGGCCGTGTTTGTGAGCGCTCGCCCATCGTGCACCTGGGCAAGGTCTCACCTGGCGATGGGAGAGGTGTCCCCGCACCCCATCAGTTCTCTCAACATTTTTAAACTGTATTTCTTTTCCAGAAAAAAAAAAAAAAAAAAAGCATTGCTGATCTCCTTGGATATCTCTAAGTGTCATTTTTAAAGCCAAGGGAAAAAAAAAAAAAGCTGCAGTGAGTAGTAGATGTGTGAATTTCCCTTGGCAGGAGTGGCTGACAGCAAGACCCCCCCCCCCCCCGGCCCTGCTCACACTGCCCTCCCCAGCTCCTCTGCCAGCACCTTTGTCCCCTCCAGAGGGAACTTCCTTGATGAGAGCACTGCAGGATGCATTTCCACATAGAAGAGGACACCAGTCACAGCTGCTGTGCTCCAGAAGCTGCTTGTACTCAGGTCTGAGTGGAGAACAAGGTTGTTGAGAACCACACCAGTGGGAGAAATGGGGTGAGATGGGTTCTGAGCATGCATCTGAGCTCCCCGGGGCAGCAGGGTGCTCTGCTGGTCCATCAGCTCCTGCAGAGCTGCCCTGTTCCATTGCACCAGATGCGATGTGAAATCTCTCCGGGCAGTCTGCTACCCATTAACACCAGGTAGGGGAGGCATATTAAAATAAAATTCCTCAACCACACAGCTCTGATGCATAACATGGGCTCAGTTGATGTTTATTCCAAAGGGTGGCAAAAGGGCTGGGCTACCTGCTGCTTTCCCAGCTGCTTCCCCACCGAGGAGCAACCAGCACGCAGCAGTGCCCAGGGGCTCCTGAGGTTTGAGCACTCCCCAGTAACCCGCCTTTCTGTGCAATGGCCCGTGCCTCGTGACCTACATTTGCCAAAGGGAATGGGTGATATTTACTGGCCTGATGCGTGTTCCTTCATTTTTAAGGCATGGCTGAGCTCAGAGCCCCCAGGAGTCAGCCTTCTCCACTGTGCCTTAAACAGGACACTAAAAGGAGGTGGGGAATCACTTCAAGAAGTGAGGGTCACCACCAGCACTGTACCTCTAACCCAGGCTGAATCTGCAACAGGAGCAAACCCTCCAGGGCAATATGCTTTAGCATTGTGCTTAGACCCTGAAACAAGCCAGAATGGAGAAGCAAGTGAAAGCATGTTATTAAGCTCAAAACTGCTTGTTTACTCTGTAAGACTGAAATAAAAGCCCAAAGTGAGCTCTAGCTTTGCAGCTCACCCTGTGCACTCCAGCACCCAGTGCTCAGAGCCATGCCCAGCCCTGCTGCTCTCTGAGAATCACAGAGAAAACCAAACTCCAGCATGGGAAGAGGTGCCCATGAGACCTGGGTCAGCCCCTGACCTGCAGGATACCAGGCAGAAACCTCCTCAAGTCCCCACCACAGCAGCTCCACTCAGCCCTGGGCTTTTTCAGCGAGAACAGTCGGCACCCAAGCTGGTTTCTCCTGCAGGCAGCTCTGCAACAGGCAGTAATTGTATTTTGTCAAGTGGTTTTAGAAAAGCAATCCACATTTATTAGCCATCTGGATTAGAGAAATGATGTTCTTGATTCCAACTGCTGGCTTAGCCTTGCCTTCATCAAAGAACAGGATAACTTCACGCATTCTTCTCTTTCCACGTCATGACGCATTTGTTTCTCCTGCACACTTTATTTACCTCTGCTGGCAGTAAGTGTGGCTCTCAGACAAACCCCGTGCTGAGCCCAGAGCTCCTGCCTGGCTCCAGGTCACAGCCTCGGGTACAGCTGCCCCCAGTGCTGTGCTGTCCTGCAGCTTTGCAGAAGGGCAAAGGAGCTGTGGCAGGCACAGCCAATGAGAATTCTGCAAAATCACCTCGAGCTAATTGCGAAAGCTCATTAGAGAAAGGAAGGAGGTCTGTCTGTCACATGCCATCTCTCTTTGTCACCCTCCCACTGCCTTTTAGTCTTGATCTAGATGCAGGGATATTCCTCTTTGCTTTGATTATAGCCACCTACTTCATTATTCATTCTGCCAGCCCATCCAGCAGGGACCTGCAGAGACAAAGCTCTTCAGACCACATGCAGACAGCATTGTTCATGTTTTAGTTGGAGATTCTCTTTGTCACTGTTATCACATGTGAAGGGGAGGTCCTCATTGCTGTGATCCCCAGCGGCTGGCTGTGCCCATCCCTCAGGAGCAGCAATGCTGATGGGTGACATCAGCCACCTATGGACACCCACAGAGACTTTGGTTACTGCTGCCCATCTGCAACTGGTGGCTGAGCCAGGCTGCTGCTGCCCTGCTGCTCCTTCCACCAACACCGCCCTTACTGAAAGGGTCTTCCTTTAATTCAGCTCCTGCCTGCATTAACTGGGGACAAGGGTATTGATTCAGCAGCCACTAAACGAAGGAGCTGAGCTCAGGCCATTGTTATTTATGGAGATGTGCATCTCTGTAGAACCTTCAAAAATGAGGACATGCATGAGCTCATTGGGATCCTTGTTTCCTTGGGAGAGAAGGAAAACTATCCCTGCCACACCTGGAATACAGCAGATCCCATCGCTGCAGCTCCCAACTCCACCTCCCTCCTCCCACCTGAGTTCCATGCATCGCTGCAGCACTCACAGAGCATTGCAGCTGAGGGGAGGGGAAATGCCCTTCTCACTGACACCCCCTGTGGTGCAGAGGGTGATGCTCAGCCTTCACTGCCCACCCCCACCACTGGAGGCTGGGGCACAGCTGGAAGCTGCTGCATGACTGCTCCTGTGCCACGCTGCCCTCCCTGCCCATCGCTCCTGCTGGGTTTGCAACTCGCTGTAACTCTCCCCATCATTCCAGTAACACAGCTCCAAGTGCTAAGTCCAGGCCGGTGCTAGAAACCGGTGGAGAAGAGGTGTGGGAAGGGAAATTTGATAATGAGCAAATTCTGCCCAAAAAAATAAAAATAAAACACGCAAGCACACTCAAGGGCTGAATCTAAGGGGGACACTGCTACCAGTAACGTTATCCTTGATGGGGTGTGCCTTATGATGCTTCTAAAGCAACTCCTGATGCCTCACATCTCTAGAGACAGCAACCAGCGTGCAGAATGCTGACGTCTCCGCGGTGCCCAGCAGCCTCCTGGGAGCTGGGTGTCCCACGGAGCAGCCCCCTCCCCACCACCAACAGGAGATGTCACCGCAGCTCCCTTCAGGCGCTGAAAGGTTTTGGAAGTCGACTGAATTGTCTTTCCCCAAATTGAGCTCTGAAAACTTAGGCTAGACGGTTTGTTCTAGCTTTCCTTGGGAAAGTTAAAAGGTTTCTCATCTATCTTCTGTTTGGAGGAAAATAAGACAAGTCTATTAGGGCTGGCTGCAACACAGAATTCCCATTCTGCCAAAAACATCACTGTTGCAGATTTTTCTTTCATCCCATATTTGAACAACAATGTTAGCAGCTCCAAATTTCCAGTGAAATAAGAATCCCAAACTCCAAGCATAAATCCCAAAAAGCCTTCTCTAAATATTATGCTTCAGTGAGGCTGAAGCGCTTCACTCAGCTTCATCGCTGAGTAAGCTCCAGCATGTTACAAGGCATCCAAGCACTTGGTAGCACAATCCCAAAGCCACGATGCTCTGGCTGAGGCACCTGGTGTGCTCCCATGGGCGGCAGTCAGTGAGCGCTGCTGAGGCCCCCGTGCTTCCCAACCTCTCCCATGGTTTTTGATCTCTTGCTTTTCATCCTTTATTCTGCAGTGTCGTTTCCTCCAGGGAGATGGAGAAGCACCTTCGGGTGGGGTGCGGGGTGAGGTAGACACTCTGCAGACCCTTCTGATTTAGTGCACTCTAGGGGGTTTCATGCTGATGTTGGGTAGATCTAAAGCTCCAGGAGCTCAGCCCAGACCTACAACAGGTTTTAAGGAAAAAGCATCCCTCTGAAAATGCTCTGACTTCCTCTGGGAGCAGCTCCGTAACCATCTGAGTGAGTCATATTGTGAGGAATGGGGCAGGCAGGGAGAGCAGATAATTGGGAATGTTTCCTACGAGGCAGATGCCTGAAATGTGTGCAGGGTGCATGCACTGTGCAGACAGAGCGTGTAGTAGAAATGAGAATGAAGTTGGCTGCATTATCTCGAAAACAGTTTCATTTCCATTTCAATTGCAGGTGAGGGAGGAAAGTCGGCACCTTTCTCATTTCAGCCAGTCTGGGTCTCGTCTCACTTGTGAAAGTTAAAGTCCATCCATCACCCGTGCCCCCGAGGCTGCGTGCCAGACCAATTATTCATACTTAGCAGTGACTTACTCCAAGGAGAGTCCCAGGGAAATCAATGGGTGGCTCAGGGAATAAGGCATCGTGCGCTGCGGGAGAGCAGCAGGCTCTGCCCTTGGGTTCGTTGTGCTAATTCCCACGGCTTTCCCATTGATTTACATCAGCCCTTCTCCAGCCTGAGCACCACTGCGTGAGGCTGCTCTGAGTACACATCGGTGTGTGTTGGGTTTTTACCACACTGCTTTACATCAGGCTTCCTATTGTCAGTGTTTCAGAGCTATCTCTAATCCTGTTTAGCTGGGGCTTCACTTGTCTGACGAGGACAGGCGTGGGGTGTCAGGGAGGCAGAGAGCAGCCGTCCTTCCTGAGCACACAGGAACCCTGCTCACAGTGGGAGAGGCAGATCCTGCCACGCCGCCCTGAGCGAGATAATCTGGGATCAGGAAAGCTTTCAGTGCAAGAAAGCTTCAGAAGACTGAGAGCAATGGGAGAACATCCAAGAGATGTCTGCAGCCATTGAAACACTGCTTGGGATATGCCCTGAGGAAGGGCGTGCTGCGCTGAGCTCTGCTGAGCATGGAGGGGCCTAATGTGGGCTGGAACCCGCTGTCCCCTGCCAGGACTCCCTGGGATCCAGGGCTCTGCTGGGTGCAGCCCCAGGAAGGCAGCACAGGGCAGAGCTGAGCTCTTGCCTCCTTGTGTGTGCTGTGGTGTTCAGGTCACTGCCTTTAGAAACAGCTGCTCCGTGGACTGTCCCAGAACCAGATCCTGGGAAAGGGAAGGTCATTTTTCTCCATATTGCCCTTCCTGGAGGAGCATCCCCAAAATGTAAGAGTGCACACAACACCCTCGACCCAAAGGCAGTCTGTAGAAGAAGTCACTGCTCAGTGCTCACAGCTGCCAGGGCCCTGGGCATGGGGAAGGCTCTGTGCCCTGCCCCAAAGCCCAGGGCCTCAAGCATGTCACTGTCCTTCTGCATGGGCACGGAGCTCTGCTGCATGCAGCCACCACTGCACAGCACCAAGAGGTGCAAAGCCGGCCTGCAGCAATGCCGAGCTGGGTGACATGGTCACATTCAGCACACAAATAACACTGGAGCTGTTACTGCTACACAGCCTTGCTGTGCAACATCTGAGCTCCTGTTCTGTTGTCTACGAGGACATTCTCCAAACCAAACCCTCACTACCAAGTGCTGTAAATTCCCTGCTGCTGCCCAGAGTGTTGTATTAATTATTATCAGTATTATCTGCGTGATCACGACACACATCTCCATCACACACTGAGGTGGCTCTGTCCCAGAGGATGCCCAAAGGAAGAGGTGGCCAACGTCCCTGGATTCCTCCATTGTGAGCACAAGGCAGGGGCCAGGAGGGGCCAGCCCTGGTCCCCCAGCCGCAGCAGCCAGGCAGCTCCACACCCACACTGCAGCCGGTGCTGCCGAGAGGCTGTTAGCGAGGGAGCTGGGGGAGCACCATCAGATATCTCCAGGAGCATTCCCCCATCCAAGGAAAGATGAAGAAACGCAGATCTGTTTGAAACTGCAGGTAGTGCATGATAAAAGCTGGTTATCGCAGGTTGGAAGAGGCAGAGCTGACCCTGCAGTTCTGACTGAGAGAG
This sequence comes from Numida meleagris, assembly GCF_002078875.1. Classification (NCBI taxonomy): domain Eukaryota; kingdom Metazoa; phylum Chordata; class Aves; order Galliformes; family Numididae; genus Numida; species Numida meleagris. The sequence goes on from NC_034416.1 coordinate 779,305, forward strand.
TGATGGGGGAAGCTGGCTCTCGGAGGGTCTGATAGATGAAGACAAACACCTTTGGGGATGGGAGTGAAAAGGTGAATTCAGTGAGGAAGAGGAAAGCTATGGTTGGCTGCAGTCCCAGTGAGGGGCCAGAAGAATTATCTCGGTAACAGCCTTCTGGATGGATATTAGCAGGCTGCCCTCACATTTGTTACGGCTTGAGAAAAGGATGTGTCAAGAACCAAGTCATGAGGAGATAACAGCCTGGATGCGGGCGGGGAGGCAAGGTCACACCTGGGAGCTATGGAGGGAGACGCAGCCGTGCCGGGTGCGCTGCCCCGAGCTGGGCTCCGAGTCAGAAACTGTGCCCGAGAAATGAGGATGAGTGCTGGAAAAAGGCTGACGTTGTGCATAGCTCTGCTTCCATGGGAGGAGAGGCCAAAAGGGCATTTATGGGCTGCTGGGTCACTGATAGGAAGGAAAGGCCTGCACTGGGTGGGGGGGGC
>NC_034416.1:779856-805776 GCF_002078875.1 Numida meleagris
AAGAGAGTGTTGGGAGGGGGTAGAGATTGCAATAGGAGCACACAGGCAGATCCCCATGGGCCATATGCTGGCAGGGACAGAGTCCGCCTGTCCCAGAAAGGAATCTTTCTTCCTCTGTGCTCTAAAAAGCATTCCCCAACCCTGAAGCAGGAGTAAAGAAACAAAATAACCACAGCGATTCTGTGTTTGTTTGCTTTCATACAATGGGATGAGAGGGAGAGGCACCGAACAGCTCCATGGCCGGACCTCAACCCGAGCAGGGGCAGGCAGAGCCATCCCGCTGCAGGCTGGGAGCGGGGCAGGCTGGGAGCAGCGTGCAACCAGGAGCTCTTGTACCTGACAGCGTATTTTCCCCTCTTGCAGAATCGCTTCTGACCATAATCACACTTCAGAGTGAAATCGGAGGTGGTGTCAGTTCTTGGTTTCACAGCACGGCCGCATTAGTATGCGAGTACGAGGCACGCAGCAGAAATATTCCTGCCTGCAGAGAGCTCTTGGATAGAAGCATTAAGGAGGGGAGTGGTAAAGCTGTTTTAATTGAAACGCTTTTATTTATTTCCATTTTATTCTCGCTCAAAGCTGGATTTGCAGGGAAGTTTCAAAGCTGCTAAACCAGCCAACGTTCAAGCCCCTCTTGATGTGTACATAGCTGGCATGAGCAAACACACCGCCCTGTTGCTGCTTCCTTTGTCTTCCCACCCTTCATTCTTTCTCGTTACTCTTATTTGCTGTGTCTGATCTCCAGCGAAAGCTGTCTCTTGCTCTGCACTGCTACAAAGCTGAACACAGGGAACCCTTTCAATCTCAAAGATGCCCCTGAACGTTGCCTGAGCAGAAACAATAAATAATAACGCGGGGAGTTTGCATTTAGCCGGGCTGAACATGTGTTTGCTTGTTTGCTTTTTAAAACAATGCTTATTTTTATGCCCCGTAGAGGTAAGTTATTTCCAGCACTCCGGAGTGCTGCCTTCATTCCCACTCCTGTCCCGGAGCTGGGAGTGCTGGGGGGGCAGAGCGGGCTGGGGGGGCCATGCAGGCACTGCTGCTTCCTGTCAGTGCTGGGTGAAAAACCAGTTCCCTAAGTGGGAACATTTGCCTTTAATGAGACTAAGAGGCTTTTTGCTCTCACTCTTTTTTCCTTTTTATTTCCTTTCTTTTTTTTTTTTTTTCTTTTCCAGAGAAGCAAGAAATGGAAAAATGTTCTTTGCCAATAAATAAAGCATCAGGCACATCTTCAGCTGCGGGATTAACACCCCGTCCCTGCGCAGCGCAGCCCTCGCATTCATGGCCACTATGGACCGAGCCCGCCTGACCCAGTCTGCCCGTGATCGTCCCCACTGCAGGGACAGCCGTGGGACAGCTCCCACCAGCAGCACCGCAGCCACCCCATGTCACAGAGCCACAGCATCATTCAGGATGGAAAAGCCCTCTCAGATCCCCACCCCACCGCACCCCATGTCCCTGGGCAGCTGTGCCCGTGCATCACCGCTCTATTGGAGGAGCAATAGTTCCTGATACCCTGCGCTGTGAGCCCAGCCAGGTACGCGTGCCACAAGGCCCCCCCAGAGCTGGGTGTGTATTATTACATCTACAGCAGAAATTGAACCAGGGTGATCCCGCTCCAAATTGTTCGACTGCATCGAAACGACGTGGCAGATGCACTCACTTTTGAGCGGTGTGTTTGTTTGCCACATAAACTTGGGTCACTGGGGTTGTACTGCAGCTCATTAATTAATGCATCTCTGCTTTAGATCTGGCCGCAACGCTGCTGGCCAATGCCATGGGAATGTTGTTCTGCAAAGGAACAGACACGCCAGTGCTGGCCACGCTCTGATTTTCTGGTCTACAAACAGCACCGCTATTTATTCTGGATTTCCATACAAAGCTAAAATTCTCTGCAAAATAAAAATTCCAATAAAATTCTTTCAACATGCACCAAAAGTTTGTTTTAATAAGAGAAAATCGTTTGGTCTAGCTGCAGGCAAACGCCTGATGTCAGTGATATCAGAGCCTGCTAATGAGCACCAATCAAACAAGTACATGAAATATCCCCCAAAATTAACTGTTTTTCTGTCACATAAAATTGAGAGCGTGCAAGGAGCAAACAGCTGCAATGTGACTCATTCTGACTTTTTCCAGTGGAAAGCTCCTCGCCTCCAACACGCTCTTGTGCAATGGTTTAACAGAGCATCAGCTCCTGATTGAGCAAAGCTGATGCACAACAATCCCCTGGGCGCCCACAGCAGGGCAGGCAGAGCTGGGTCCCTGTGGAGGGTCCCCAGTGGGGAGAATGGGGCCGGGCATGGGCCCATGGCAGCTGCTGACCCCTGTGCTCTGGTCCTGCCCCCAGCGGCCACGGCTCGTGGCGGGCGGCTTGTTGGGAAATCCCTGGCTCCATTTGCTTCGCGCTCTGCCAGAGGGTGTTGAGGTCCCCCACGCCCCTCTGGATGTTCCCCTGTCAACACTTCATCTCCCAGGCCTATGGCCAGGGCCTCTCCCTTTGGGCCGTTGCTGATACTGGAGGAATCTGGGCCCCAGATAAGAAGGGCGGAGGGGGGCAGGGCAGGCAGGATTTACGGGTAGGGGCAGTGTGCACGCAGCAACGCGGGGCCTTGGGGCCGAGCTCCCTGCAGCGTGCTGGGAGCAATGACCGATGCTGCAGCCCCATCTCTAGAGGAAGGAGCACCACACATTCACAGATCGCTTTCAATGAGACGCATTGAAATATTGGTGCTGCTTTCAGGAACGGGTGGATTGATCTCAGACCAAAGCTCTTGGCTTACTGAAGTTGTCGTTTTAATTCTCATGAAAACAGATCTTTTGTCTAAGATACTTCTGCGCTGGGGTTTGATCCTCCTTTTTGTCTGTGCATTGACCAAAATCCACCAAGTGCCTTCTCTAGTGCGTGGCACTCTGCCTACATCAGGGCCTGGAACCAGCTGGGTTTGAGGTCCCTTCCAACCCAAAGACATTCTATGATGCTCTGATTCTACATATGCATTCCGTGTTACAGGATCCAGCCTTCCACATTCCCTGCTATACCCCCACAATGTCCCTATGGCACTGGCAGCTGGCAGAGCCATGACAGATCTCCCACTTGGATATTACAGACGTGTCGACCTAAGCAGAGATGCAGCCCTGGGACCACCGGGATGGCTCAGTGCTGAGTTAGCCCAACCTGGTGATTTGTGCTATGGGGTGAGAGGGAACCCTCAAAACAACATGGCATTTTCCTTACCCTGTTCACTACACTTCCATTCCCTGCAAGTCCATTTGGTTTTTTATCCAGTAATGCATGTTAGTACCAATACCATCTGCCTGCACACACCTCAGGCTTCCCATGTGCCCCAAAGCCCTGCAGCACAGCAGCCCTTTCCCATCCCCATGCACCACACTTCAGCAATGAGGACGGTGGCACCTTGTGCTCAGCACACAGCTCCCTCCTTTCTGGTTGAATGTGGCTCCTGCATTCCTGCCACCCTACCCACGAGCTCGGCCCCATTTCCCTGTCTGTTTGTGGGATGAAATATTGTTGCTAGCATGGCTAACGTGCTTGGAGAGAGGGAATGAAGAAAGAGAGGTAGGGAGGGAGGGAAGCAAGGAGGAAACAAAGACAGCATTGTTATCTCTTCCAAAAAACTGCAGATACTTATTCAAGGCAGAATGACTGGTTGGGATTGTGGTTTGCTTTACATATGTGTTTAACCTTGTGAAGTAGTCAACAGCCTGGAAAGAAAACACCACACTCAAAGGCAGAGGCTGAACGAGGCTCCCCAGCCCTGGGCCTGATTTTCCAATCTGGGGCACTTGGCTGGAGCCCAACCTTGGCTCCTCCATGTGAGGCTTCAGGATTCTGAGGGTGAGAAGGGCTGGGAAGGTCCCCCCTCCCCAGACAACCGTGTCCTCCCCCTGTCCAGCAGGAGCAGCACATGGGGCTTTATCAGGCTCTGTCTTATCAGTTGCTAGCAGATGCTGCAGGACGATTTGTCATCTAAACCTTGGCATGCCTCTCTCCAGCCAAGCGGCCGTAAGAGCCAGAAAGCCAAAAAGGAAAAAAAAAAAAAAAAAGAGTGAAACAATGCAACAAAAAAGCACAAATTCTGCAACACAGAAATGTGAAGGGGTGGGGGGAGGGGGGGTGGGAACATGCTGTGCTGCCGTGCCAACTTTCCAGGGTTTAGAGCACAATCTTTTCTGTGGTACCACCGCTTATGATGAAGTTTTCCTGACACTTCCCATCAGGAGGCTCTGCAGTCACTCGAGCTGCGCTTTGCCAGGCTCAAATCAATCGGGCTGAAATTTCCCATGTTTGGTGTCTGCCTCGGGCAGGAGCTGAGGAAACAATCCAGTCCACATGGCACAGCCGTGGCTGAGAGCAAGGGTACAGGAAAACACCATGTACTGCTATTAAAAAAAAAAGAAAACAACTCGGTTTCCAATTAGATTTATTTTATCTTCTTGAGAAGTTCTTGATCTTCCATGACATGGAACAGATGCTCAGCATCTTCCAAGGAGCAGCTCTGCTCGCAGAGATACGCGCTTTGCTGGTTCTGTGGGAACCTGACCCAAGCAAGGTGGGATCGCAGTGCCCCCATAGAGGGGTCCTGGGACCAGTGCTGCCTCCGGGGGGGGGGCAGGTGGGGGCACATGGGGTGATGGCACAGCACAGACTCCTGTGGGACTCAGTGGGGAGATGTGGTGGGATGAGATGGCAGCTGGGGCATGGGGAGCGCTGAAGGGTTGGTGTGCCTCTCATCTTTTGGGTGCCATCACACGAACCGAAGTGACAGAGCACCATGCCTGCTCACCTCTTGCTTTCTATCCCACCACCCATAGTAAGAGCTCTATTTTGCTCTCTCGCTGCTAACTACAGGGTGTCGGCGGCTTCTTTTTCCCCTCCAGTGATTTGGCTGAGTTCAATTGCTCAGCCAGGTGGAAGCCGGGCAGTACAGACACAGCGTGGAGGGGGCTCTGCACAGCCAGGGCTCACCCCCATCCCTGTGCACCAGGACAAAGTGGGGACAGCCATGGTGGAGGCTCTAGAGGGTCTGGGAATAGGGCAGAGAGGGATTTGGAGCCTTTCTCCCTCATTTCGCTGAGAAATTCCATCTCGGACTCGAGGAAATCCTCACTAACTAAATTTTCATTTGAAACGCTGCGTTTCCACAAAAGGTTTTGATTTCCATGCATCAGCATTTTCCAAAAAAAAAAAAAAAAAAAAGGCAAGCTTGGTTGAAACATTCCTCCCCCACCAGAAGGAGATCGCCCAGCCCTGGTGCCCAACCGGAGACCCACAGCCTGCCATATCATCAGAGGCTGCCTAATTGTTCTGCTCTCATTAACCCGGGCTGGGGATGTCCAGCAAACCACAGCAGCCCCGGGTGGCAGCGCTGGGGGGAAAGCGACTTCAGCTGCAGCGAGCAGCTTGTGCGCCCAGACCACCGAGCAGATGGGCTGTGGCCATCTCTTGTTTTAATCCGGGTCCAGGAAAGAGAGCGGCGGGCGAAGGAATGGCTCTGTGTCCTACACACACCGTGAAAATAAAAAGGGACAGAACTGCCTGCCCATCAGATTCTTCCCCCTTTTCCTGCCCCTTCTGCAGCTGGGGAAACCGCTGGAGCTTCGGAGGCCGTTTGGAGCCGGCTGTGCGGACTCAGGCTTTTGGAAACGTGCAATTACATCCACAGGCGTCTCCTCGTAGCTTAAGCAGGTTTAATATTACAGGCAGGCACAGGAAATCTTGGCCCTTTTTTCTTTTCTTTCTTAAATTATTTTTTAAACGCGCTCCTAGTAAAGTTAATGAATCACTCCCAAGAACGGGGCTTTTATTAGGGTCTGCAATTCGGCACAGATTTCTTTTCCTTTCCTGTGGCAGAAAGATGTCAATTAAATAAAGTTCTTTTGTTTGAAACCTATTCCTATTGCTGTAGTAGGGTTTTATCCCCGCACAATTAAAAAAAAAAAAAAGAAAAAAAAAGGGAAAAAAAAAAGCCCGATTTTCCTTTTGTTTAGGGTGGTCACAAACAAGCACTCAACCAAAAGCCACCCCAAAGCCCTCTCCTGCAGCTGCTGTGAGCTCTGCTCTCCTTTGCTGTGGTCCCATTAGCCCCCATGGACTCACCAACCCGCCACCCAGGCGGGAGGCATCGCCCCATGGGCTCCTCCTCACACATCCTGGATGGGACCCCCCATGTTCAGCCCCTGCTGGTCCCCCCAGTTCCATGAGGGCCCCCAGTTCCCTGCTACGCCATCCGGGTTTGGTGCTGCCCTAGGGGTGAATGGGACACGGCCCCGGCTGCCGGTCTTTGAAGAGGTGGGAAAGCCACAGCTGATGGCTGCTGCTGCCTCTCAGTTTGCAATAACGCAATTCCTTTTGAAAATCTGAATGAGAATCATGCTAGTTTCATTAAAAAGAAAAAAAGTTTCCCCCTTTCCCCCTCTCCCCTGCTCCCCAGCTGCACGGCAGCAGCCAGCAGGTGTGTGTCGATCGGCCGGCCGCTGAGATTTACAACCTGCTTCAGGATTTCTCAGCCAAGCTTGGGCTGGAGAAGTGTGTTCTGCTCACAAACAAAGGAGCTGCAGGCGGAGCCCCGAGGGACACAACAACCGGAGATGAAAAAGCAAACACATCCTTCTCTAATGCGATTAAACCAAAAAAGCCATTGGAGCAATGCGCCCTAGCTGGCCAAGGGGATGAGGTAGAGCAATGAGGTGACTCTGCCCCTCCCCAGCTGTCCTCCTGCTGGAGAAGGGAAGAAGGAGGCAAGGAGAAGGGATGCTGGAGGGGTGCAAGAGGAATGCAGGAGGGGTACAGGAGGGGGGATGGGTTCCCATCCCAGCTGGTCACTGGCTGAAGAGGCTGGAGGAGCCACCCCAGCTGCCCTTAGCCTCCCATCACCCGGCCAGCAACTCAGTTCCCTGCATTTCAGCACTTCTTGTTCAAAATAGATCAAAGCTGTGGTGGAGGAGAAGCCACAGGAAGCAGCTGGGACTTCCCGTGGTCACCCGTGCCCACTGCACCCGGAGCTGTTCTCACTGGGCAGGGCTCTGCTGGCTGTGCTCTGCGCAGAAAGCTGGCAGCAGAAGACACGGCCTCGATACTTGCCACATGGCAGGGAGCAATTTGATGCAGGGAGAGAAGAAGTCAGTGCCATTTGCACTCTGGTGCAGAGCTCTGTCGTTCATTGCACCCCTCAGTGCTCCGGGAAGCTCCTGGGGAAGCTGTTGCACAGATAGCAGATCCAGAGGGATTTGTGCTGCATTTGCTGAGGCAATAGAGTGCATCCACACGATACACCTCGCAGAATCCAGCCCTTGGGGGATGCTCTGCGAAAGCATCTTCCCTTCTGGAAGGGCTGTCTGCAGCAGACACTTTGTGGTAATGCTCCTGGTCTCCCAGAAATGTGCTGCTTTCAGTTCAATCTCAGTTTGTGGTGGAATTAATGTGAACGTTCACTTGGAGCATTAGACTTGAGAGATGTTTTGCAGCAGAATCCCTGCAGGGTCAGTGATCCGGTCAGTGCACAAAAGTCCTATGGCTTTTGAGTGTTCCAGGGCTGGTGGAAGTGAGAGGAAGGCAGAGGGTACCTGCAGGTGCCTGATGGAGGGAAAACAGTTGCACATCGAGACCCAGGGCAAAACCAGAAGCACCAGAGTGAGAAGGAGTCAGGGAAATCTTAGCTTAGACAAACAAAAGTGACGTAAGAGTGAGATAATTGGGCCAGAGGCTCCTCTGCCAAAGGAAATACTATCGTCCCACTGCCTGGACTTAGTCAGCACCAGGCAGGGCAAACCTGGGGGATGCGCACAGTAGCTCTGTCCCCATGGCCCCATCACATGCGTGGAGGTGACACCGCCCAGCAGACCTGCGCTGTGTCCCTCCATGGGCAGCATGGCGCAGCGCGAGGCCGGCGCGGCAGCAGCATGCACACAGCTGTGCACATCTGGAGCAGGCTCCTCCGGCACGAGCTCCTTGCCAGCAGCCAACCATTTTGGAAGAGCCCCACCAGCAGCTGCTCCGACAGAAGGGAGCGGAGTGTGCTGGCTGGAGGCTTGTGCAAGGGGCTGGCAAGTGCTGTGGGAGCTGAGAGAGCCGCGAGTGCAGCCACGCACAGCGGGAGCAACAGGGCTGGCCCCAGCCCATCTCTGCTGCCCAAAGAATGGGACATCGCCGGGCTCCTGCGGCCCCACAGCTCCCACGCTGGCCCTGCTGAGCAGCAGGCTGCTGGTGGCACTCGAGCGTGAAAGGAAACGCATGGCTGAGAGCTGGAGGAAAAGGCTGGGAGAGCTACTGCAGCTTGGGGAGCCAGCCCTTGTGTTTCCCATATGGGCTATGAAGGAGCGGCATCGGGTACGGCTTGTGAGTGTGAATTCCTTATGTGCTGTGCCTCAAGTGGGCCAACGTGCCCACAGTGCCAGGAGAGCCGGAACTCAGGAGCACTGGGACATGGAGAATGCCTAAGAAGTGGGAGAGGAGCCCAAGCCACAATGCAGAACTGCCCCACTCTCCTCCCCACCCACAGCCCTGTTATCTGGCCCCACGGAGCTCCAGTCCTGGACATCCCCGAACAAGCAGAGCTTTGTCCGATGTGTTTACTGCAGGCACGAGATTAAACCAAAGGAAACAAGGCAGCTCAAAGGCTTAGGGTCGTGACTCACGCAGAGGGCTTCCCAGGCCGTCTTCACTCGGCACATTGCTCTGTCCCAAATGAAAAATGACTGAGTCTAAATAAATAAATAAAAGTCAATAAATCTTGTGCAGCAGAGATGGTGAGTGATTGGGGAATAGAAAAACCTGTTCAAACAGAGCAGCATATTCTAGGCAGAAAATTCAGCGTCACGTTCCTCAGCTGAGAAGGGACAATATGTGGAGGGAGGAAGAGAAATAAATACACATTTCCCAGCTCCGTGGCACAGCTTCCAGCTGCAGGTTTGCAGTCGGGGTTGATGTGCGTTGGGCAGTTTGGTTGAGCAGTGCTGAGGCACTCCAACGGGCTCACAGCTTTGTTGTGGGGAGCGCTGCCCCACTGCCTTGCAGTCAGTACAACACGAGTTCTCCAAAGCCTCCAGGTTTTCCGTACAGTCAGAGGTTAAACAGCATAAGCCTTCTGCCTGCGCTAAGCTCATCGTGTCCACAAATCACACTGCAGAGCCAATCTCCACCCCAGTTATCAGCAATGGGCCATGTGATGAGCATGAGAAACACCCAGGGTGGGAGAAAGACCCACGGCAGAGCCCGCTGCACACGGAGCCGTTATGGAGCAGAGCACTTGGCTCAGCCCGAGGTGGCTTTGCTCCCCCAGCCCAGCTTGCAGCGGGGCCGCAGGGGCTGGGAAGGGAAGGAGGCTCTCAGCAGAAGGAAGCGGTTGCAGCAAGCATTAAGGCACTAATGAGACAGAGTAGAGCTGGCCTGTCTTGTACAGAAGGTTGGACTGCGTAATCTAATGGTCCCTTTGGCCTTACAATTTGTGAAACTGTTTCATTCTGGTAGATAGTTGGCTCCGGCTTTAAATCGTCCTCTGCAATCCAACAGCAAAAAGCTGGGAAACACAAAGACGTTTGGACGCGCACCAAGAAAGCTCTTGGAGCCCTTTCCGATAGCACCGCCCGGCCAAAGCCTGCGGCAGCGCTCGCCCCACTCGATGCCGAGCAGCTCAGCGCCGGGGAGCTCAGCGGCAGCCCTGCTCCCCAGGGACAGCGGGACACAGCCCCTGCTCCCACGGCAGCGCAGCCCGGGGGGCTCAGAGTGGAGCTGAACGCGGCCCCTCGCGGTGCGTGCACGGATGGGCTCGGATGAGGCACGTCCCTCTCCTGAGTCCAGCCCCGTTTCCCTGACAGTTGGAGGAATGGAGTCCAACCCTTCGGGCCCGGGGCCAGCCCGGCGCATTGTTTTAGGGCTATCGACTGTTGCGTCCTCCTCTCCCCCCGCTGCGCTGCGTAACGAAGCCTCTCCGAGGCACACGGGGCAGCGTGCGTGGGGCTGAAGGGGAACTCGGAAGTGGGCTCTCCATCGTATTTTCTGGTCCCGGGGCTCCTTGTTTGGATGCCAAGACAAACAAATAAATCATATTCAAAGGCATCTGCCCACAATAGTGCTGAAGTCAGAAAAACATAAAAGAGGGGAGCTGAGACCAGGGGTCAGGATTCCTGTTAGACACAACAGCTTCGCTCAGTGCTTTCATTTCATTTTATTGCCTCTTCTGCTGCAGTTCAGATGAAAGTGATTATTTATTTTGTAGCCTTTCTTTGGCCTGTTTTGCCAACAGGAATCTGCGATGTGCTCATAGCCCTTCCTGGCACCATGCGTGGATGGGGCCGTCTGCTGTGGGCAGCCATTGGCTCTGCATGGAATGCGGGCACGCTGGGGAGGTTTGGTCAGCACAGAGCCCTCACATCTTCCTTTCTCAGGCACCTTTCATCCAGTTGCCTTCATGTTCCTTTCCATGGAGTCGATCTAGATACCAGGAGAATGCCATCATTTCTGCAGCTGCTATTAAAAAGTAACTGTGTTCTGCAGTTTGGAGCAGAAAGGGAGTAAGAGAAGGGGCTTGTCTGTGGGGTGCTATTCTTACCCCAGGTGAGGTTTAACGAGGGCGATGCCAAGTGTCCATTTCCTGGAGAAACAAAGCACATGACAGTCTCATTAAAGCCATTAAGTGGCTATGTGATATTGATATCGATACTAACATCTCCGGGCAAGCAGCCTGGTTTAGTGCTGACGGAGGAGGAATGCAGCTACCAGGCACCCACCTCAGCTCCTGGAGCATTCCTGGAGCTCTTTGAGGCTCGGAGCAGCCCGGCTCAGCCCCACTGAGCTGGGTGGGGAATCCCAGCCCTGGGTACGGCAGCGCTCTGGAGGGGACATTGGAGTGGGGGCATGGGGGTGGCTCAGACCCTTCACTGCCACGTGGGCAGCAGCAAAGAGAAATTCAGCACATGACATCTCAACCCCCAGACCTCAGGATTGCAAAAGATTTCTGTAAGGGGCTCGGGGAAAGGAGTGAAATCAGCTAGGTCATTTCTCATCGCTCGCAGAGTCCAAAAGAGTCTAATTGGGACCTGAGCTCAGCCATTTGTTTGCCAGGACTCATACCAAAAAAAGCTTCATCTGAATTTCAAAAAAAAAAAAATTAAAAAAAAGAATTTCCTTCCCCGCGTGGTTTGGATTGCTTCTTAATGTTGTTTCAACACAAACCTATCCGGTGTTTATCTGGAGCTGAAGGTGGTGGGAAATCAGCTGTGCATCAGCTCTGAAGCCGCACAGGGCTGGGTGACCGCTGAGGACCAATGCTGTTATCAGTGAGCAGAGCACACCCACCGGGAGCAGGGAAGCTGGTGGCACCTGGACTTGATTTTCTGGTAGCAGACCCCTCTTGGTCCCCCACACAGAAGAGCTGGGAATGAAGCAGCTCAGCCTTGGGGTGGTTGCAGAGCGTTGGCTTCGGCTCAGTGCAGGGGTTGGTGGCCAGGGCACGTGTCCTTCCACCAGCACGGAGCAAGCGTGTCACCTTCTCCTCCCAGTTTTTAGGCAAATTATTACTCATGCAAAAACTTGACAGAGTTCTGGGACTTGTGAAAGTTTCTTAATAAATCCCCAATGATCGTCTTGCTACTCACAGAGAGCGAGTAACAGGATCCCATAAATCACAGCAAAACAAACTCAGCACTTTGGGTCAGGAAAATATTGAGAAATCTGTGGGTTTTACACTAATCCTCCCATGGCAGGGGCCCTGGAAATGCACATTAGTTTCCCCCCCCCCCCCCCCGCATCCTTCTGGCCTCCTGGGGCACAGCAACCCAGCACGCTCTGCAGCCCAGGACCCTGCAGCCCACATCACCTGGGCTTGTGCACTGACTACTCCATGGCCCACTTTGGACTTCTGTGGAGATGCAAGATCCCCCAGTGCCCACCTGTGGTGCTGCTCCTCTGCTTCAGCTCCAGACCCATCCCACCAGGACACCATGCGGGAGGAACCCTGTGGCTTTGGGGAAGAAAAAAGCTTGAATCTGCATCTGGCACTGGGCTCTTTCATCTTCTGTTGAGTCTTTCTTTTCCAGAGAAACAGATTTAAATAAAATTTTTCTTTTTTTTTTTTCCCCCCACCATAAGCAGCACATGTGGGTGCTGAGCACACCGGCTTTTGGGTGGCCACCATCCTGCTGTGGCTTGTCAGGCCCGTGGCCAGCATGGGCTGTCCTTGGCAAGTGCGGAGCCCACAAGTGGCAGAGGGAATGCCCACGGCTCTGAAGAGCCAGCCCCTATGTGTGGTCCTGGCAATCAGCAGCATGGCCTGTCCCTACCTGCCAGAAACATCTGCAGGCCAGAGCAGCCCACATCCCTGACATGCTGCCCTGGGACGTTCCCAGACCAAAGAGAGCAGAAGAACAGGAGCAGAAGCCCCTCTGCTTTGGAGCTTGTGCTGCAAAGGCAAATTGAAGGGGGAGAATTCAGCACCTGACAGTGATGCAGAGCACAGGAGGACACTTGAGATCTCCTCTCCCATCCCACTGGCTCAGGGCAATGGGGACACGGCCACTTTCCTGTTGGACAGGCATTGCCCCATGTACCCCACACAGAAGAGGCTGCTGGTTCTGCAAGGACCAAACAAACTGCACCTGTGTTATTTGCAGGGCCAGGTCTCCACTTAGGAGAGGCCCGATGATCCCAGGGCAGGACAGCAACATGCAGCCCCCTCCTCCCCACCGCCCCCAGCATGCCTCCCCAAGCTGAGCTGTTCGGGCTCTCATCACGCACTAATCCATTGGTGACTTCAGCTGTAATTGTCTGCAGTCTGGCATCAATAAACTGAAGCATTTATTGCACAGTTTAAATCTAACACAGATTATAACAACCCAGCGAGATTTTAATGCCTGAGCCAGGAAGCAGCCCCATGAACCCCTACTTTCCCCACCACTGCAGCCCCATCCTGACTTCGGTCTGCATCTCTGTCCCCACTTCCCCAGGTACCCACGTGATGTCCCCCGCTTCGGTGCCCAAACCTTGGCCCTGTTTCATTAGGGTCCTGTGCTCCAGCACAGCCGGGGCTCCCTGCCCATCCCCACGGGTGTGGGGTGGAAGGAGGGGATCTCCTCAGACCCTGCACCCACTGAACCCACTGCAGGGCAAGGGCCAGTCCTGGTCTCGGGGTCTGCGCTGTACTCAGAGCCTATGCTGGAGTCAGGAGTCCCCTTCTCAGGGACACAATGTTTCTGCAAGTAGCACTTTCTTATAAGACAACATTGAAGTGTAAAGAAGGGGCTGCACTACGGGGGAACTTTAAGTTTAGATGCTGCAACAGTAGCATTCCAAAAAGAAAAAAAAAAAAAAAAAAGAGGAAAAACAAAAAGAGCCTGCAGGAGCCTGGCAGCCCCCAGCAGCACCTCCCCAGGGCAGCGCAGGGACGGGGCCGGAGGAAGCAATGGGAGCGATTGGGTTTCTCCGGACCCCGCTCACGCTGCCACCGCCCGGCGGCTGCCCAGATCTGATCGGGCTCCGGCCCCGTCTGCCGCTCGCATGCCAGGAATCGCTTAACAGGGACCGGCTGGGGCGGGCGAGGGGAGCGCTGCCGGTCCCCCCCCCACCCCACCCCCCCGGCATGGTATTACTATCAGAAATATCAGACGTTTCGACTCAAATTAAAGTCAGGTTAAATATCTCAAATGCAGAAATTCCACATGGTTCCAGATGGAAAGCGGTTCCTCAGCTCCACGCTGAAAAAGCTAAATAAGAAACCTTTCAGACCTGTGGCTGCTCCTCCGCCAGAGAGAGATGGGAGCCCCCTCCGAATCTGAGAACTTTGAAGTCGTAATTTGGCCGGACTAATGCAAAGCATGACACGCTGCTGGCGCAGAAACAGCATCTTCGAGAAAGGCACAGTGGTAAATACATGGCAATGACAGCCACCAAAGGAGAAACGTGTGCACCCATGAGTTGCACACAGCAGCACCCGCACCGTGCACAGTCACACACCGACACAATGCAGAACCCTGCAGGTATTTCCCTACTATCTGCAGGGCAGCACAGCGCAGCCTGGGCTGTGCCCAATAACAGTGCTGCAGCACGCATCTCACACACGTTCCCACATACTGGACAGCAATGTGCTAGCAATTACGCGTGGCAACACAATAGGGGGAGAAGAGCTTTATCCACGGAGAGGATGAGTTGATTTAGGGTAGGTTCTGTACGTGTTCTTTTTTCTGTTTGGACATGTTTAATGATACAAACCTCAGCATCTGAGCTCAGGGCTGCGGGACATCGGGGCACAGCCATCCCCAGTGAGCTCTGGGGACACCAGCAGAGCAGCCCCATGCAGCCACAGAGCTTTGGTGGCCTTGGCCAGAAGGCAGCCGGGACTCCTGGCCACCGAGCTGACACTGTGCCTCAGCAGTGTGTCCTGAGCCTCAGTCCTGACCCATGTGCTCATAACCATGGCATGCAAAGAGCCCCCCTGCAGGGACCACTGAGTCGGGGCTCCCTGCAGAGCTCATAGGGCTGCCAGGCCCCTGCTCTGAAAGGAAGGGGAGAACTTTGCTTACGGCAGCAATGAACCCAAATCACACTCTGTGGCTTTAAGCAGCCTGAGCTGTGCCAGATCCCACGAAATGGGATATGCCCTTATCTCCCAGTCTCCCATCCCTCCATGCAGAGATCGGACCCGGTCCCCAGCATTCAGATCTGTTTCCAAATGCCTCCCAAATCAGATGTGTTTGGTTTGCAGAGCACAGGACTTGTCTCATCCCTGTTTAAATGCTGGGTCCTACAAATGTCACTTCCCTGCAGCTCACAGCAAGGCTCAGGAGCCCTGGCTGGGCAGCTCTGGGGCAGGGCATTCTATCCATGGCTGTTGCAGGGTTAATCCCTTAAGTGCCCCTTCTCCCCCCCCCCCCCCCTTTTTTTTTTTCCACCCCACCAGTTGGAAAACATCACAGCATCCAGATGTGAGAGCATAAGCCACCACCATGACCCCCAGAACACATTCCATTTCCACTTGTGTCACCTCTAGGCAATGTCCCCCCGGGTCCCTAGCCCTGGGCGCATGGGGCCCAATAGGAGAGAGGCCAGCTTAACCTCAATGTTTCTCTGCAGGACATACACCCCGCTCCCCTCTATCTGTGCTCTCCCCCCTCCCCAGCTCCCCGTGTTGTTCCCATCCCCACGGTCACAGTCACTCTGTGGCTGGGCCATGCCATTTCTCTGCTGTGGCTGGAGCAGGTGATGCTGGCTTCTTTCTTTCACCCTTCTGCTTTGATTTAGCCTCTGCCTATCTCTCCTCAGGTTAATCAGTGGATTAACTGCAGCCCTCCCTCCCTTTCTCCCAAATCCTTATCCTTCATCACTAATCTAGGAAACAAAACAGACCAGGTACTTTTCCGTGGAGGCAGCCAAACTATTTGCTCCCCTATCAGTCAGCCTCTCCCCCACCTTTCCCCAGGCTGCCAGACCCCATAGATACCGTTCTTCTGGAAGTCTCACCCCCACAAAGGCGCAGCATGGACCTGCAGCAGCTCCTGCCACAACCCCAGAGCCATGGCTGCAGGAGCAGGGACCCTCAGGTGCCCCTGAATGCCAAGAGGGGCTTGGGACACCTGTGCCTCCTGGGGACACCAGCAGGGATACTACAGGAAAGACCCAGAGCAGGACCACACTTTGCACTTCTCATAGGGGTATGAATTCCACCCCCATCTGCCCCTGTGCCCCCGTCCCCACCTGCACTCTCACTTCCTGCCACTGAGGCACCATCCCTGCTACAACCATCACTACTCTCCCCCCCCCCCCCCAGCCCTTTGCATTGACCCAGCCAGGTCCCACAGTTGTCCAGAGACCCCTTAACAGCACCCTTCCTCCAGGCTCTGCCCCCCAGGTCACTCTGAATTGGTTCCCAATGGGATGCCAACAGCATCATCTGCCCTCCCACCTCCAGAGAGGGAAGGGAGTGGCTGATAGCAGTGAAGCACCTTCACTTCTAAGATCCTTCTTATTTTCTGCCTTAATCAGCAGCTTCCAGTGCTGGCTGAAGGCAAGATAAACTCGGATGGCCTTTCTGCAGATGGGTAACTGAAATGAGAGTCTCCAAAATAAAAAATGAAGCCACTGTGGAAAGATGTCCAGATCCCAAGAAATATCATTTAGCACTGTGGTGCTAAACAGAGGGAAAAAATACTCGTGGCTCAGCTCTGCATGAGTGTCCACTCAGCATCAGGATGACCCCAAGGCTAAAGAGCTCTGACTGAGTGCTGGGGAACTTACAGACTCTGCAGAGATCAGTAGGCTCATGGCAGGATGGATGCAAATTTAGCACTGGACAGAAGGGAGAGATGGCAAGCACTCAGTTTATGGATGTAACGCTATAATGTGATGGAAAGTACAGCAATAAGAGCATGGTGGCAAACTCCCAGGCTGCAGCAAATGGGGACAAGGCCAAATGCTGCAGACATGGACACAAAAATAAAGGAAGAAAAACTGCTTACCTTCAGAAAGTCTCAGGTAAGCAGGGATGGGCACTGAAATCCCCTCACCTCCACTACCAGCCCTTAAATGAGGGCTGGGAAGGGGTGGATCCTGGCTCCTGGCATTGCATGCACCTGAGCTCCCCTGGGCTGGCCCTGCCTTGCACCAGGTGCTCCATCACTGCTTCAGGCCATGACTTAGCATTTCCACCACAACATATCATTGTCTGGATGCACAGAGGCTCCCAGGACTTCATGGTAAAACTGTGACTGCTTTGGGCTCTCAGCAGAAGGCTGGGGGATGCCAGCAACTAGGGGTCCCAGAAGGGGACTTTCACCTGTGAAGGAGAGCTTTCAACCCAACAGAGAGGCACTTCTCTGAGAGTTCCTCTTTCCTGGGAGTTGCCAGTGCCCTGTGTGATGGAAGGATGGAGGGAGAGATGGGGGGATGCACAGAGCAGTGATCCAGGCCACCCAGCCAACGTTCAGCTTGCTGGGCAGGTCACAGTGACTGTGCTCTTGCACTTCTTACATGACTTTGGGACTGTGCCCCACAGTTCTCCACATGCAGCCTCACAGCTCCTGCTCTCAGCAAGCTGCCCCACTTGCACAACAGAGGAGATGATGATAATGCTTTCCTACCCCTCTTACCTGTCTCTGGGGCTCTCCTTCCAAGCCTTGAAGGCTCCAGTTCCTCCTACTTGTGACTTATCATCCTTCTCATAGACCACACAAAAAAAGAGGAGCACCAAAGCAGCAAACCCTCATCATATCGAGAGGATCACCCCACAAAACCCCCCTAGGAGGTCAGGGCTCTGTTGTGGTGGAAGCTGAAAATTCAGGGAGAAAAGGAGGTGTTGCATGCAGGGATCAGACACTGGCCATGGAGCTGGGAGGAAGAGACCAGCATGGCCCCAGTGCCCAGGTTGTGGGGCAGAGCAGTCAAGGAAAGGAGAGCAGAGAGGAGGGCTCATCGTGTGACACAGCGATTCCGGCAGCACACAGCAGTGACCCAACTTCTCAACTCAACCACTCCTGCCAAAGCCATCTTTCCGAAGCTACAGCTCCCTGATAAAACCTAATACCGTTGCCCATAAATTGTATTAAATAAACAGCAGCTGCAGATCAAGGTATATTCATCAAGGGCTTCCTCCTTTTTTTATGAATGGCTGAAGACTCCGAGATGCCGTTTGCCAATAGTCTGTCAGCGAAGCCTGCATTTAAAATCAATTTGGTAATTGCAACTCCAACTCAGAGCCACAAATCAAAAAGGAAACTTCAGCCCTTCAGGATGTTTTGGCCCATTAGGGAGCTGGTAATTATGCACCCCAGCCGGGCATTAATTTAAGGCCCCGGTGGAAATGCTATGGTGTGAATTTGAGACAGGAAACTGACTGTAAGGAATTTCAAAGGTTGGGAGGCGTGCTGTCAGTGTGTTTACAACCACCTAACTTAACATGGTTAAAATCTGCTAGGAAACACTTGCTGAACTCAGGATTGCCATTGTGTTCGTTTATTTTTCCTTGTGAAAGAGGCCACTTTTCTGCTGGAGAGGAATAAATGAGGAAAATATATATAACCTCTGTTTATATAGGATCTACAATGTTTGTACTGTGCTACTCCAGGTCACTTGGATTCTGGTGTGATGAACGGCGTGTATGTATATAGATAGATAGATATATACACGGACAGACAGGAGGCTTTGACAGGACCAGCAAAGGGAGCATATCTTAACTCTACTAGCAGCAAAGTGAATTTGACTGGAAAACTCTGTTACACGCCCTCCCCTTTGGCATGTGAGGAGCAGGGCTGGAGGCCACGCAGCCCTTCCCTTCCCATCACAGTGCAGAGCAGAGCCCTGCTCCGCATCCCTGCCTGCCTCCTGCAGGGGCTGCCTGGGCTGTGCCTGGTCAGACCCCTGTGCTGCAACGTGGGGAGCAGAGCGCTCCCTGCAACTCCGGCCTCAGCCACGCAGCACCGGGTCTGGCTATTCCTGCAAACTGGATGGTGCTCAGTAGCTCACGTGTTGTTGATGGCCATCAAAGGATCCCGTTCCTCAGAACATCTGGTTACGCTGGATGTCCCTCCAATTCTGCTCCATGCTTCCCTTTGGACACAGTGGGAGGAGAGGCCACCAGCGCCCATCTGTGCTCCCAGGTTTGAAGGCATACATGGTGACTCCACTGATGGATGTTCTACCTCCATGAGACCCAAGGAAGCCAGTGGCTGAGGAGGCAGAATTCTGCCTGCTCCCAGCTGAGCAGATGCTCTATGTACGTGATGAAACACCGACCGCAAAGTCGCAGCCCCCACCCCATGTGCTGAGCCCCCTGCAAGCACCAGGAGATGTCCAGGAAGCCTCTGAGGAGTGGAGGCCTCTCGGAGTTCTGAGCCACCCCCCCAGCCCCCTCTCATGTGCTTGCTGCTTGGCAGTTGTTTTTCTCCCTCTGCCCCAAAGCATTCATGTTGGTGGTGCCATCGTGCAGCTGGCTAACACCGCCATCAGCCCAATTTTAGAGAAAAATACAGCAATCAGGCAGGGAAAAAAAAAAAAAAGTTTAAAAGAGCGTAAATCCCTCATTCCGGATTTAAACGCTTTCCTTTAACGTTTCTAAACACAGTCGTGGTGGATGGCTTTGCAGTGCTGGGCGCTGTGGTCGTGGGGCTGTGCCTGTGGGGCTGCCCTCCCTCAGCCTGCATTGGGGATGCAGGCGGGCAGCCCGGCACGCAGCCCCGTCCTGTAAATAATGAGGTAACGCGGCCAGGATGTGTCTCGCAGCACTCCATTAAGTGGATGCGTCCAGGCTGCCGGCCGGCGGAGGAGCTTTGATGGGGAGCTGCAGTGAGCAGGCTGATGGAACCAGCCCAGCTGCAGGGCACGGCGCTGAGCTCTGCAGGGCACGGGAGCATTGCCATGCCAGGAGCTCGCTGCTCGTCGTCGTTTTTCTCTGGGCATCCCCCCCAGCTGTGCTGCCCAGGGTCGAGGCAGCAGCACGGTGCTGCCCTGCGCTGCCGCAGCCTCTTGCAGGTAAATGCCACCGTGTCACCGAGCTATTTCCTACCTCCTATGTCAGCACTTGGCATTTCTCGTGATGTTCCCCACGTCCCCTCCAGACAGAACCCAAACTAGATATAAATATATGCTGGAAACGGAGACGTCGCCTTTATTACAAATCTGGCTCTGAATGGCAATTTCTGCATTTGCTTTGAATCCATCCGTTTCAAGCGACAGGAGGAAAGCGGGCTGAGCAGGATGGCAGTGAGGAGAGGGGGTTCCATCGCCGGGCTCCCAAATTTCTCTCTGGACACAGCCAGGGAATGGGAGGCAGCGTGGGAAGGGACGGAGGGCAGGGATAGTGCTGGGGTGCATGGGACAGGGACACATGGGGCAGTGCTGGGGATCGTCTCATGTTTTCCTGGTGCCAGCCTGAGCCGCCTGCGGGAAGGGTGGGGAGAGGGAGAGAAAGAAGATATTAAAATGTTCAATCTGAAGTTACTGACAAACTGTCAGGCTCACGGTCTGCGCACAGAACAAAGGTTTGCATTTGCAAATCAATAAAAATAAGTGTGGAGTGAAGACGAGGGAATATTTTAACATAAATCTGCATAAACCCTTACCCTGGAAATGCCTGCGCACGTGTCGGCTGCTGGCTGCCACCAAGGGGGCTGAGCCCCGGCCTGGGGTGGGGAGCAGGGGACAGGAGACAGGCACAGCTCAGCACCTGGAAGGGGTCTGGTGGCCCCACGGGTGACAGTGACCCATGTGCAGGCAGGCACGGCCCCTGTTTGGATGCCCAACCTGTCACCTGCTGCGTGAGCACGAGATGCACCGATCCCTCGGCCTCCCTGGGATGATGTGGATGCTTTAAGTTCCACATCAGGGCAAAAATACTGAAATAGGCTGGAAAATCAAATGCTCATCAAAGGTTTCTGTTGCTCACCTTGGAACAGACATACCACAAGCAGGAAAAGTTGGGGAAGCTGAAATGTTGTGGTCTATATCCACTCCGTACAGCTCTGCAAACTTTCTGCTAAAGCTTTGGCCGTCAGCCCCATCCCGTCACCCCAGTGCCAATGTCTGTTAGCACCTGCAGGCCACAGCTGGGGAAACTGAGGCCCAATGCTGCTGTCTCCATCTGCTGTGACATGTCCCAGCTGTGGGACAGGGGATGGGGGGCAGTGGGGATGGGGAGAGGCACCGGGGAGGGGGTTTGTGATACAGCCCCCCCAAGACGGCCCCCAGAGCTCCCCCACACCCAGGGATGAGGTCACGCTCACTCCCTGCTGCACCTCTGCCTTTCCCAGCTAATTAATTGCCTCTTCTCTCCCTCTTCTTCCGCCTTAATTGGGACAAAGACATCTGGCAGAGATTTGCTGGTGCAGGCCCCACTCTTTAATTTAGAGACACATTTTGCTTATTGGGGATTTAATACAGAACTCCCCCGAGGAAGGAAGGCCTGCAGAGCACCAAGGTCCCGGCCACAGGCTGTACTGGGCTCCTGGGGGCAAGTGCACCCCGTCCCTATCCCCCATCACAGGCATCCCCTTAAAACGTACATGCTCCACTTCAAGCTGCACCCCAAGACCCCCTCTGGGGGAATGTTCCTATGTGCAGCCAGGCGGGATCTGCCAGGCAGTTATGAGCAGCCTGGGGAAATGCAGAGAACTCCTTCCAGCAACCCCCGTCCCATTCCCATTAGCAGGAGCTGAGATGATGCTGTGGTGGGAACGCTGCTGGTTTTCTCCAGAAACAAGGCATGGTGCAACTCCGCTGGGAAAGCACAGGGAGCCTCGCTGCTGGGACGGGAGGTTTGTGCAGGGTGGGCTGGGGCCAAGCTCACCCCTGCCCGCACCCCTCGGTGCTGGGACACCCAGAGAGGGGGGAACCGCTGGGAAGGGATCCTCAAACTGCCTGGAAAAAGCACAGCGTGTGAACAGCAAGCCTTTTAATCACACTGCTAGCTCACTCGTCCTTCGCTTCCCTCACTAAAAATGGCCCAAATGGGAATTGAAACATTTTGTTTCATTTTGAGCAAAGCATTTTGTTTGATCTAAAATGAACATGGGTTGTTTTTTTTTTTTTTTTTTCAGGGGGGGAAGAGGAAGAATGGGTCATTTCAGCAGCCAGGAAACAGTTCATTTCAACTCAAATAAAACTTAATTCTGTTATTGTTGTTGCTGCATTTGCTGTCCGGGCGCCCCAGGGAGAGGGGAGGCAGCGGCAGAGCAGGCAGGGATGGGAACGGCCTGCAAAGGGCTGGGAGCAGCCAGGGCATGGTGCAGCCTCAAGCACCACCTGCAGGGCCACGAGGTACAGCAAAGTGCCACCCACTGCAGCGAGGTGCCAAGCATCCTGCCATCCCCGTGCCTGGGGGCACAGAGCTGCATGGGTGCAGCCACAGCTGCGTTCCTCCCAGCCCAGCCCAGCGCAGAGCAATGCAGGCTGACTAATGGGTGGCAAATCACTTATCGGGCAAACTTTAGCCTCTCTTCCGGTTCATGAATTGCTCATGAGCTATTTATGGTTTTCTTGACTTTAATTGTTATCCTAAATTATTCATCAAATAATTTCAATAACTAGTTCTCGGGCCAGATTACATTTTAAATGAGCTGTTTCCGTGCTTGCTCCTGTCAGAGAACTCACTGTCAAGAAGCCATGGAAAGCAAATGCAGGAATGGCACGAGACGCAGGGAAACGGAGTGCAGG
Organism: Numida meleagris; assembly: GCF_002078875.1. Taxonomy (NCBI): domain Eukaryota; kingdom Metazoa; phylum Chordata; class Aves; order Galliformes; family Numididae; genus Numida; species Numida meleagris. The sequence goes on from NC_034416.1 coordinate 802,010, forward strand.
GAACACGAGGGGACTTATCCAGCGGGGCTCCCACCCCGCTCCGCTCGGTGTTTAACCAACACAATCAGCACAGGGCTGAGCTGTGCAGCAGCACACAGGAGCTTTGGTGAGGGCTGTGATGGGTGACACCGTTTCCCTCTCAGGTCACCCAGAGCCAGAGCTCTGGGGACGAACCCAGCGCTGCCAGTTCCCAGCCCAGTGCTGCTGGACCAGCAGCTGCTGCCATTTGTTCACAAGCAGCTTTTTGGTTGTGGTGCACGCAGGGTTGGAGCTCACTGTCTGCCCTCTGCCATCGTCGCTCTGCCTGGATGGGAGCATTGCAGGCACGGGGGTGGGAAGGGGAGGTCAGGGCTGATCTTGCCCCGCTGCTGAGCAACCTCATGGCACCGAGCAACCACCAATGCCTCCTGTGCTCACCCAGCACGGTGCAAGCACCACGACCTGCCCCAGGGCCGCTGCCCAGTGCTGTGCAACAGCAAAAAAAGACATCACTGCATCATCTCTAAACTTGTTACCCTGCCGCTTGGTGGCTCAGCCCAGCACATCCCGACCCCACCCGAGCACCGTGGCACAGCGCACACCCACGGCCGTGTGAGCACGGACTGCGGCTGCGACGAAGGCAAAGTGGGAACAGGGAGGAGGCTGAGAACCGACCCTGTCTGCTCCTGAGATAATGTATCACCAATGGCTGGTTTGGGTTTCCTGGACTCAGTGCTGCTATTGAAAATTTACGGTTTGAGAAAGCTCCCAGAGCCTGGATCCCTCGACCTCCCACCTTTTCAACCTTGTGTTTATCAAGACACAAGTTCCTCTTCCTCCCACCCTTTGTTTTCAGCTCTTGGAGCCTAAAAGGCTCAGTGCCGAGGCTGCCCACGCCAGCACTTAGAGTCATGCGTGATGTTGCAATAAATACTCCCAGTTTTCTCCTTCCCTCCACTCCTCTCTGTTTGTCCTCATCCTCCCTTTCAGGGGTTGCAGAGCAGTGCCATATTCTGCTCTCTGCCATCTCCATGTGCCACAGCTGCCCTCCTCTCGGCTCTGCTGCCCCATCCCTGGGCACCAAACTCTGTGTTTCCACAGGAATCCGGTGGCACTGGGATGGGGCGGCCTGGGACGTGCATCACCGGTATGTCCCCAAATGTCCCCAGCTCCCGGGTGTCACACGGCACAGCGCCTCGGGAGGCAGGCAGACACTGTGAGCTCAGCCCCTGCACTGGGAGAGGAGTTTATTTCTGTTGCTTTTACTGACACTGTCACTAGAAAAAAAAAACATATAACCATTTTTTTTCTCCCAAGTGTTTCCCCGTCTCACAGATATTTTCTCACCTATGGAGTTCAAAGCAGCTTGCTGGTACCAGGAGGGGAGCATCCAGGCTTGTGCTAGCAGGAAATAGTGGAGGGCAGCAAGGTCTCTGCCAGGAAAGCAGGCAGCTGCCGCCTGGAGACGAGGCACAGAGGGGAAGGCAGCCCCAGCACAGCGGGCAGTGGGAGCACAAGTGAGGGACAGACAGTGCTGCAGTGCCAGGGATCCACGAGGAGGGCTTGTAAAAACTGCGAGGAATGGAAGGAGGGAAGGATGACCGGGAGAACAGAGCGGCTTATTCCAGGAGGAGCGAGATGCTTGAAGAGGAAAGAGAGGAGGAAATATGACAGAGTTCAATAAAATCGTGGACAATCGAGATGAGGTGAACGAGAAACCATTACTCACATTTTCTCAGAACACAAAACTCCCAGGCCATCCAATAAAGTTTCCCGGCAGCAGATTTAAGATGAATGAGAGGAAGCCCTTTGTCACACGGAGCCCAGCTGCGCATCGCCACGGGGACAAAGCACCGTGGGGACGGCCACCGAGGAGGGCTCCTACAACAGCGATGCAGGCACACAGGGCTCAGGAGCCCCGGGAGCTGGGGGCTGCCGGCAGCTGGAAGGTGCACGTGGAGGCAGGTGGCTGTGCCTGCCCTGCTGCCAGCACTGCAAGTGTTCCGGCTGCTGCTGAGATGGACGCTGCACCAGGGGGATGTGTGGCTCCAGAGACACCCACAGCTTTGGCAGCGGGGCAAGAGGGGAAGTTTCTGCCTTTGCAGCGAAGGAGAAAGGATCAAGGCCTGTGCAGACAGGTCTGTAAGGGGGAGGACACCTCTGCTTTTGATTTTCTTTCTCCAGCTGGAGTCACAGCAGCCTTCCGCAGAGGACACTCCAGGCAGCTCTCACCAGTTATTAAAATCAGATAAAAGCCCACTCCAGTTAATTCTGCTGGCAGAAAGCTCCGGATTGAGGGACAAATGACTGTCCCTCCTGACGCAACCGCATCTCCCTGTTTATTCATTTACTCCTAATGTAAGCCTCAGCTGCACAACAACAAAAATTGGGCTTTGCAAATGGCACGAAGGACTGTGGGAGGAAAGGAGGCAGCTCGGGATGCTGAGGCCATGCTTCCCAGGACATCCACACACATCCACACCCGTCTCTCCTTCACATGCAGTTTTATAGCTACTTCGCCAGAGTTTTATATAGCCTTTACAGTCTGTTTTTATGATGTTTGAGTAATTGCTGTTTATTTATCATGGATTGTATGTCAATGGCTAGGTCACATCCCCCTGTGCCTTGCCTTGAAAGGACACATTTGATAGATTTTATTCATTTTTTTCTCTCCTCATGCTATTTGTTCTACCTTCAGGTGGCAGCTGGCACCGCAGCTTGGTGGGAGGCGGGTGGCTCAGCAAAGCCTCAGTCACTGCCCCACAGCATGGTCCCACCACCAGCAAGCAGCCCCCATCATCTGCCCACACTGCTGGGCTCCAGGCAGACCCAGCTGGGGCTGAGAAAGCCAGAGTGATCTTTGGCCTCAGAGGGAACCAGTGCCCTTTGCCCACAGCTCTGCTGGCACAGGTCAGGGCATCGCAGGGGGACTGGCAGGGCTGTACCAAGCCGGCTTCAGTGCCACTTCACACTTTGGCTGCGTTCTCCTTTGGATTGCTAAAGCAGTATCCAAGCAGCACACTTGGGACGCGGTGAAATGAGGGATGAGTCCATCAAGGACCAGTTTCAGCAAAAGAGAAAGGAAAATCACTCTCCAGCCATTCAAGGGAGGGAGCAGCTGTCCCCACGCTCGGGGAAGGCAGGCGGCAGCCAGCCACGCGCTGGCACATCCTGCCCGCTCCAGTCACTCATTTCAGCATTACCCACTGACAGGGCCTGTGCAGCACCAGGGAAACAGATGGCTGTCACCATTTCAGAGCCGAAAAAGGGAGGAAAACCATGTGGGAGTGTGTTGGAAGAGAGGGGGGAAGAAAAGAAAAAAAAACTCAATGAAAACATATGCACATAACCAAAAGAACCTTCTCCTCTGGCAGGACCCTGCATGTAAGCCAGCATGGGGAGTGGGAGCCTGGCAAAGGCACAGCCACCTGGCAGCTGTGTCCAGAGCAGGAGACCACAGCAAGAGCCACCAACAGCCCCTACCTGCATTCACAACCCTACACACCTTCAGCTGCCCCGGCTCCACACTGCTCACTTTGTACTCCTGGTTACTGAAGCTTTTATTGCCTCCCTCATGGACAGCCCAGCTGCTGTGAAATCCAGCTTCCTACCAGCTGGGAACTTAATTATGTCAATTAATTAAGATCATTATGCCACCTCCTCATCAGGCCTGAGTGGGAAAGGCTGGGGAGTGCATCCAGGTGTGGGATGGGTGGATGGATGTGTGGAAGGATGGATGGATGGATGAATGGAAAGAAGGATGGAAGGATGGAAGGGTAGATGGATGG
>NC_034416.1:805946-902535 GCF_002078875.1 Numida meleagris
TGGATGGAAGGATAGATGGATGGATGGAAGGATGGAAGAAAGGGTGTGTGGATGGATGGATGGATGGGTGGAAGGATTAGTGGAAAGATGGATAGACGGACGGACGGACGGACGGGTGGGTGGGTGGATGGATGGATGGATGGATGATCACTGAATTTCTTACACATATTTATCCCAGGAAAATGAAACCTACACGCACTCAGACAAGCACACCCCCGCTGTTGTGTTTGTACGTGACACCACTGATTTTGCTTATTGCTCAGATTACTTTCCTTTTTTCCTCTTTAAAATCTGGGCCATTTATCTGAAATAAAACCAGTGATTTAACATGGAGGAACAAAAACCTTCCAGTATTGCATTTCAAAACATTTTGGTTGTTTGAACATTTCTGTCACATCCAACAGGGTAAGAACTACTGGAATTTAACTCACACTCACAAATGCCTTTATTTCACATCGCAGCTGTATTTTCTAGCAAATTCCGTGTCAAGGAAGCAGAAGCTGTCAGGCTCAGTCTAACACACACCCTGACCCAGAAGCTCCTCAGCCTCACCCGCTGCCAGGCTTCATGCAGCCCGGCAGGAGGATCTGTCCTTGCCCATAGCAGGGTGGTGATGGGAGGTTTTTGGAAAGGGTGCAGAAGGGTAAGCCCCTGGTGGCCCGTGCTGTGTGGCACGGCGTGGCCTGCAGCCCTGCTCGTGCAGCCGCGGGGTTTTATCTCCTGATACCTTCCCTTTGAGGTGGCTTAAAGCAAAGCAGAATCCAGATTTGGGGATTAGGGGAGGGACAGAAAGGTCAGCCTGGATCAATGATGATTAGCTGGAAAGGACCTAAAGAGCCCATTGTTTGCTCTGCGTTAACGATCCTGCTGCTGAGCGCAGATTCTCTCCGAACCACTTGAGAAACAAAAGGACAAACACGCGGCTCTGCGGATTAAAGCCCCGAATCCCTCCACCTGTGTGCGTGCCAACGCTGCTGGGGCAGCCTGCAGGCCCCGTGTGCCGCATCGCAGCCGGGCGGGAATGGCCGCTCCGACCCCGTCCCACCGAGCTGGTGGCACGCAGCCCCGTCCTGCTCTCACCCCCGTGTCTGTCCTTAGGAAAAAGAGAAGCGAGGGCGAAGGAGGACATACTGCAGCAAGCAAAGCGGGGAGCGAAGCCTGGCAGGAATGTGCTGATAGAGGGAAGGCAGGATGGTGGCAGGGGTGCAGAACCTTCCTGGGGGGGAAATGGAAACACATCACGGCGTTGTTTTCACGTGGGGCACCCGAGGAGCACGTGAAGCCGCCCACCTGAGCACACGTGGCTGGCACCTGGCCGCACCACGGGACGGCGGCAGCGCCTGGGGGCACGGGAGGCACCCACCCAGCCCAGCCCCTTCCCGGAGCTGCACTGACACAAGAGCAAAGACTCATCCCAATCACGAGGCAAGCACCTCTTTCCAACCTGCCCTGATCTCTGCTCATTGCCCACACACCACTCGCTCACGTCTTCCCACCTCGCTCTCCAGATTTCCCGTAAAAGCTTCATTTAGATTGAAAATGATATTTTCAGCACGTTAATTAAGTACTAATTGCTGATTAGAAACATATTTACCAAGGTCTAACAACTATGTAACAAGTGATGTCTTATTACACCACCATTCCCTGGGAGTTAGACCTGCGGAAAGATTGTTCTAATAAGCAATTGGCATTTGGGTAATGTGCAGTTAGCAAGCCGCGGAGCCGCTCTCCCAAATGGGAGAAGACAGTTATTTATGTTAATGAGATGCCAGCTGATTATTAGAAACACATTGATACAGGTTTGGGCTGTGGTGTAACTGATACATATCTACTGCGTTCAGTAGCTGCGAAACCTCAATCAATGTGTTTCTCATATTCAGCCTGCATCTCGTGCGCATCAAGAATATCTCAGATGGGGAGAAGAGCTCTGGTTCCTAGCAGCTGCCAGGACACCCCCACATCCTGCCCTGCTCCCCTCTCCGTGATCTGGCCTGGGCTCAGGGTCGGGCTGCCGGGAGCTGGGGCTCATGGGGATTCCCCTCTGGCCACGTCCAGCATCCTGCAGAGGGGAGCTCTGGGGCGCTGCGTGGCACCCGCTGGGAGTCAGAGCTCAGTGAGTTCTGCACATCTTCAGTTCTTAAGGCAAATTGGGCTTAGGAGACGCTGGTTGGGGGATGCGTCTCTTGACTTTCCTGCGGTGCAGAAGGCAGAGAGGAGCCCAGCACAGTGGGGATAAAGGGGCAGGAAGCAGAGGGTCCCCACGGATGCAGCAGCACCTCTGGTGGCCACAGCTCTCTGTGCCACCGCCTCCTGTCCCGTGGTGCTGGGGTGCTCCTGCCCCATGTCCAGACCTTTGCCCTTCACTCTGTGCAGCTGGGACCTGTCTGGGGAAACATCCCGGCTGCAGAGAGATTTAGAACCGAACAGAAACCCCAGGGGATGGTGAGAGGTCATCTTCCCATCCAGAAGGGAGCGTTACCTTCAGTGTGACCTTGTCCACACTCAGCCTCTGCTCAGCACTTCCCTTACTCCTTCCTCCACTGGAAAAAGTGTTTTAGCATCCCCTCTAATCTCCCCAAACCCACGCTCATGCGCTAATAGGTACTTGCACAACAAAGGTATTTTTTTCAGCCATTTCCGTGGCTCCTCTCTGGACCCTTTCCATTTTCCAGTGGGTTTCCAGAGCCCCAGCAGCAGAACTTGAGGCAGTGGGCAGGATGGGGCTTGCGCAGTCACTGCACCCCTCACCCCAGCACCCTCAGTGCTGCAGCCCCCCCACCCCTCCTCATCCCATGAGTGCCCCCGGGGCCATGTTAGCAGTCCGGGGTGCTGGGGTGCACAGGAGCCAGCAGCCCACGCTGCAGCCACACGCTGCCTCCACCGCTGCAAGCCTAATCTCATTACCGAGCAAAATCGGGTTTGTTTGGCAAGATCCATTTCTATAAACCGCGGTGACTGACACTAATTCCCCCTCAACTCAATTCCTTATCATTGTTGCCCCTCTTCTGCTGGGGCCGGGTCACCCCTTTGGCTCTCTCTGCGGGCAGCACAGGCTGAGGGCTGCCATCCCCGGAGCCAGCTCTGAGCCCACCCACACATCTGGTGCTTGGGCCGTGATGTCCTTGCTGGCTGCTCTGGGGCTGGTGCTGGAATAATCCTTTTTTGGCCAATTCATGATTTTCTTTAAAGAATTTCCTGATTTCATTCTGATTTCTGTGCCTGATTTTTCCTCCTCCATAATTCTCGGCAGCCATGGGGACACCAGTCCTTCCGAAGCAACAAAATCATGGCTTCATTAGCACTGCACTTCGTTTAGCCTCACTGGATGCTGTTTAGTCACAGCAGCGAAATCCTTAGGCACCAGTAAGTTCTGTGCCAGAATTTAATTCGCAAATCAGGAAGTCCAGAGCAGAATAACTCTTCCCTGGGCAAGGGAGCTTCTGCTCACCATGCTGGGGCACTCATGGGGACAGCCATGGGTGAGGGGAACAGCACTCGGTGCCTCCCCTGCTCCCATACATGGAGCCCAGCAAACACTGAGGGAGGGGCTGCCCAGGCTCAGACAGACAGAGGGAAAGGAGCTGAGGATGAGGTCAGGTAGAAAGAGGAGACAAAAAAAGACATTAGTGGGGAAAAAAATCAAAAGGTATGAGAGCAAAGCAGCGGGGATGACGCAGGGTGCTCAGCCCACACCTCATGAATGCCAGAGAGGGGCAGAGAGGGAGTTGTTTTATTATATTTTTTTCCAGCTCTCTTCCTTCCTTTAATCTTTGATCGGGAAACAAGCTGATTTTAATTAAAAAGCCCTCCAATTAATGCTGCCGTGGAGTTTTCATTTCCTGGGCTTCAGTAATTTGCAAGCCCAGGTTATGGAGGCTTTGTGCTCCCTCTTGACAAATAAATAACAACAAGGAGAGGAGCTCACCGGAGAGCGGGGCAGATCCCAGGGCTGCTGGCTGCTCCCCACTGCCAGCATGGGACCCTGAGTGCAATGGGGGGACAGCACCCACTCCACCCACAGCACCCACAGCACCCACTGCAGTGCCTGGCTGGGTGCTCACTGCTCTTCCTATCTCACCCCCACCCACACAGCTGGACGGGCATGAAAGCCCCAGAGGAAAAAAAAAAACAAAAAAAAAAAAGAGAAAAAAAGATTGTGAAAACCTTTATTATCCTCAATCCCATCTATTGTTAACGTGATTGTGAGTAGGGAGTGTTTGGAGAATTCATTTGTGATAAATATTTATACGCTGTGGTTTTTGGGCTGTTATCTGCAAAGTGTGGCTGTTTGATCTGGTGTAGTGCTTTTTTTAGGTCATTTACATTCCCTTTCATAGAAGCCCTTGTCCGATAGCAGCTATCACATAATTATGTTTCTTTTGCTTATCCCTAATCCTGTCAAACCACCTACTTATCTCTAATTTCCTGTCCATTACCCTTATTGTTTGAGCTTAGATCTCCAGCACAGGACAGCGGGCTCTGGGGGCTCCGGGGCTCAGCAGCAGCAGGCGTGGGCAGCTTCCCACCACCAGCAGCCCCAGTGCTGGCACTGAAGGGCCCTGCTCGTCCACGGCCGGTACAGAGCTGCCCTGTGCTCCCCATGCCCGGGCCGGGTGGATTCACATGCAGGAGCCCATAGGAGTCGGTCCATGTGCAGCACCTCGCTGGGTGATGGGCTGCCAGCCCCCGGGTGCAGCAAGGCAGCACAAGGTGCAGGGCGCTGCCATTGTGCCAGGACAGCTCCCTGCGAGGCACGAGCTTGCATCTCGGAGCCATCAGAGCCACGGGGACTGATCTGTCCCGCTGTCTCCAAGGCAACCTCGCGTTTGGATTTGAGAGGCAGGAGCAGGGGCACCGCAGGGTGTCACCTCCCGGCCGTGGTGCGATGCTACATGGTGGCACAGCACAGCGTGGCCAGCCCCCGCCCTGCCAGCCCCTCCTGCCAGGTGTTGGATGGGTGTTTTGGAAAGGTCCAGAGCTGTGGTCACCTCTGGAGATGGCTGCTCTTCACCTCCAGGTATGTCATGACAGGGTTCTGATAGATACTGTGCCTGCCACAGCATCCATCATGCGCCCTGCATCCCCAGGAAAGGGAGGCCGTTTAGAAGCACCCTCCCCATGTTTATGGGAAGAATTCTCAGATAACCCAGCACTCATCTCGGTCTATATCAGCCCCGGCTGGGGTACGAGCACTGCTCCTCTCTGGCATCGAGACGCCATCCCCTTTAAATGCATTGAGGCAGAAGCAGCCTGGCTGACGAAGCTCAGGCTCCACGGTGCAGATTTCCAAGTCACCGCATCTTCACACAGTGCTTCAAAGGTGAGACACTATCAGTCAAACCCGGCTGGCTCCCCTGGCTGTGACCTGCACTCAGCCCCATCAGCTCAGCTCCATCAGCTCCGTATTGCCGCTCCGGTGGTGACTATGCTGTTAGCATTTCGAGCACATCCTCCCCCATTAGTGCTGGCACGCAGGGCACAGCCATTTGTCTCTCCCATCCTCTTTGCTGCTCGCCGTCACCTCCCCGTGCCGCATGATGCTGGATGTGGTCACTCGTCCCACGTGCCAGAGCTCCGTCCTGCAGCCCCTGACCTGCATAGACCAGGGCCAGGACAGCAGGACTCTGAGATGCCCCAGCCCTGGGGACAGCTGCAGTATGAGGTCTCGCCAACTTGGCAGGGATGCGTCCGGGCCTGGATTTAACCACCCAGCTGCTGCTCCTCTTCCTCTCAAAGAAAACTGCAAACCCAAATCTGGACACAGGAAACCCAAGGCTGTCTGAAATTGAAAGCTGGGATTGGAACGTCAGGGTCTGAGGCTCAAACTCACCTCTGGGAGGAGGAGGAGACATCTCAGGGCTGGGGCTGGAGCAGCTGCAAGGCTCTGGGGCCGCTGCCTGCTGGATCCAAGAGCCCAGTGTGCAGCAGCCATGCAGTGGCAGCTTCAGAGCACAGCTGCTCCACCAGTTACACGGTCTCCTTGGCCTGTGCTGCCCTACGAGATCCCACTTACTCCCCACAGCGCATCTTAATAGCATGTGGCTCATTTCTTAACCATTCCTTATTACAGCTGCTTTCTGCCAGATGCGCACCAGCTCCGTGCCCATCGTGAGCGGGGCAGTGCGTGCCGCCCTCCAGCACAGCTGAGCTGTGGCCAGGCGCCAACACTGCCTATTATGGGTTTTATATTGGAGTTTTACTCCAGATAAAGAGAGAGCCGCTGGGGAATCTCTGTCTGCCACTGATGCCTCAGCCTGACTGCAAATAAACCGCTCCTCCGTCAAACAAAGAGCGCGCATCACCTCCACCGAAAGAACCGTAGGTGGCATGCAAGGCCAGCTTACAGGGACGCCCGCCACCCGCTTTGTCGTGCAGCCCTCGCTGTCTGCATTTCAATGACGCCGGCTCCGAGCAGCAGCAGTGCCAGGTGCTGGCTGAGCACCGCCACTCCCGCTGCCACCACTGTCACCGCGCCGGGTGGGACCTGGGACGGACCTCGGGCTGAAGCCAGCCTTTGGAGGACCCCGAGCAAGGGCTTTGGGGTTGGGGAGGGGCGGGGTCATCCTCAGCCCTTCCCTTCCCCTGGGGATTGGTCATGCTGTGTACTGCATGTCCCTGCGGTTGCTGCTTCTCTGCAAACCTGAGATGGAATCTGCAGGGTTGGTGGTCTGCACCCCATGGGGAGCTCCGGAGGACAATGGGGCACCCAACATCCATATGGATGAAGGAGCCGCAGGGCAGTGAGAAGTGCCAAAGCGGCACACCTGGATCCAGGAGACAGGCAGTGCAGGCTGCAGCACTGACCTAGGCTGCAGCAACAGCTCAGGTGCAGCAGGTCTTGTGCCCCGCTGTGCCCTGTCCAGGGCTGGCAGGAGGGCACCGTGGATCCACGCAGCCCCAGCAGCACCTGGGCCCTGCACGGTGTTTTTCAGGGTTTTCCATTCTGACTCATGCCGGCTCGCCTTGATGCCGGGCTTCTGACGCAGGCACGGTTTGCGGAGAGCAGCAGCTCGGTAATTAGCAGGAGCAGCTGGCCACGAGTGGGGAGACAGCGCTGTGCGTTGCCACCAGCCAGAGCCCTCAGCGTCTGAAGTGAGAGCTGGGGGGGCTTTGATTGCTGAAGTGACATTGAAAGACAGCAGATCCCCGTGTCCTGCCCCGACATCCCTCCCAAAGGGAAAGCTCAGATATGGAAGGCTGCATTGATCTTTTTACTACAAAAAATGTGTATGGAGCAGGGTACCTGTCCCCCGACATGGCTGTTCCCAGAGATGGTGCTGACTTTTCCCTCCTGTGCATGTGCACGCTGGGTGCTGGCAGTAACTGCCCCAGCTGCCATGTCCCCTGCACTGGGGATGCTGAGTCTCAGCTGTTGCATTGCATGCGCTCCATGCTGAGCCTCCTCCTGTACAGCACAGCACAGCACTGCACGGCTGCACTCAAAACTTGGGATCACTTAAAAAGTGAAAAAAAAAAACAAACAGCTTAACTCCCTAGCAAAAACCTGAATTAAAGCAACCCAGGGCACACTACAGTAGAGCAAAGGCTTTTCTTAATCCTTCCTTGTTTTCAACTCCCTCCTCCCGGGATGGGCAGGGATGGGACATGCCATGTTATTAGCAGGACCACAGTTCCCATGCAGCTGCCCCAGCTGGAAATCCAATATCCTGTGACTCTGACACCAGAGCCAGCTCCCAATAGGTGCCTGCAAGATGTGGGTCAGAACATAGGAACTGACGCAGCAAAGCAGAGCAGTGCTCCGTTCAGCCCTGGAACCAGCGCTTTATTCATCTAAGTTAGAGAGCCACCAAGAAGGGGACCTGCATGCTGAGGAATCTGTGTCCTGTGCCCATCAGGATCACAAACAAAATGCTCCCAGATTCTGCATCTGGATGGTCATAGCGTGCCTGAAAATGGGCAGAACCTCAAAGAATCCTCCTCAAAGTCTGCTAAGCAACTTGCAAAGCCCCCGCAATGGGAGCAGCGCAGCACTCCCATCGAGGCAGAGCCGGCCTTGCCCTGTGCTGCCTGTGGAGCTGCCAGCTGCCAGCCCAGGGACAGTGAGAGCCCTGCGATGGGATAGAGCACTGTGCTGCCAGCATGGCCGTGCCTTGCCCGGCCCCGCCAGCCCCCACTGACCAGGACTTGGCAGTGCTGAAGCCCAGCCCTTCCTTCTCCCCTCCAAAAGTCTGCAGCTTCCTGCCGGGCTGTTTCCTGGCTATTTATAGAGCAGGACTGACAAGGTGCCCTGCAAGCAGGCAGCCCTGCGTAGCTGCTGTCCTGAGCACGCTTGCTGGAACAGAGGGTCTCTCTGCTGCCTGCACCCGGCCCTGCATACCCCAGGTCCAGACTCACTCTAGCACCCATGGTGCAGGTGTCTCCTGGCTGTCATACATTCACTGGGGAAGTGCACAGAGTGACTGACCCTGCAGCACTTGACCTGGCAAGGACCATCCCTGACTCGCAGCAGGGGAGCAAAGCCCTGCAGTGCCCCTGCCTGTGCCACCCAGCACCCGTGTGCAGCTGCATCCTTGCCCAGTGCCCTGCAGGGATGCAGCTGCTGCTCCCTTCTGGAGATGCTGCTCTTGCCCGCACCCTCCACCCTCAGCTCCAGCGTTCCCACCCAGCCACAGCCCTGCTCTCCCATGCACAGCCCTTCCTGGGAGCTGGCCAAAGTGAATGTCTCACTCTGAGCAGCACCTCCCTTCCACACCTCTCCAGGCATGAGCACGGTCCCTGTGACCATTGCTTGTCCCATCCTCCCAGACCTGAAGCACCTCCGCACCACCAGGCAGGTCAGCAGGGCACGCAGAGAGCCTCTGGTGCAGGTCCCAGCTGCACAGGGAAGGATGTCAGGAGCATTCCCCATGACAGGAAAGCACAGGGTCTGGGCCAAGATGGGAATTAAGAGGGGGCTGGCTGTGCTGTACCTGGTGTGAGAAGCAGACACCGCTCCCCAGAGCTGTCAATCTGGTACCTTTCACCAGCACTAAAATTCAATTAGTTAAAACAACAACAACAACTGTGGCTCCAGACAGCTTGCGCCTAACACATTTGATCCCTTTTATTACTCAGCACTGCTCCAAACCCAGCCAGCAACATCCTCGCTGACTCCCACTAGTTTCCCTGTTTTATTCTACCAGGATTAAGTCAACCCTACAGACTCCAGCTGTTTTGTGGTTGGGCCTGGATACATCTTTATACTCTAGCTACATTATTAAGTGGATTGTGGCCAAATTGACAGAGCTGCTTCGGGGAGGACAAGGCCATTCAGGTCAATGATGGTCCTGCCAGCTGGAGAGACACTCGGGACTCATGATTTGCTAGCAAAGCTCTGGACTGTTGTCTTAGCCTCACTTGATGTCTCGGAGGGGGCTTCTGTGAAAGCCCTGACTCTAGCAGGAATGTTTGATTTCTTGGCAGAGATGTGTAACAATCTGTCTTGGAGTATTGCAGGAAGATTTCGTGTTTGGGCGGTTTGTCCATAGCATCGCTTCATCGTCTGCTGCGTAATCCACTCCTTGGCCTTCCCTGAATGGAGTCTCCGCTGACCGCTGGCAGCCCCCTCTGCCCATCGCTGCTGCACAGGGCTGATCTCAGAGCACTGTCCCCGGGCTGGCGGGAGCTCACGCTGCTCAGGACCCAGGCAGTGACTGTGCTGCGAGCCCACCCAAAGGTGCAATGGCACGTGCCACATCGTGGTGCGATGTAACGTGACGCAATGCCGTGCAATGCGAAGCAGCAGGGTGCGATGCAGCCTGATCTGATGCAACGTGACGTGATGTGATGTGATGCAAGGCAAGGTGATGCAGCACAACACAACGCAACACGATGCGAGGTAATTCGACACAGTGCAATGCACGCATGAGGAGCATGGCTCTGCCCATGCCAAATGGGAGGACTCAGGAGGAGAGTTAACTAAACAAAGAAGAGCCCGGTTTGCTCCCAGGTTAAAGCACCCTTTGTGCTGTTAATGAATAGCAGCAGAAGGGTCGTGCAAAGAAAGGGATGAAAGCTCCATCCATCAGCTCATTTGAAACAAGACTGTCTGCGTGATTTATGAAACCCCCTTGGACGCAGGGGGCTGCAGGGGGCTCCTCCACCATCTCAATGCAGAGTGGCAGCGGGCGGGCGGTCAGCCCGTGCCACAGGTACGTGCTGGGGAGTGGTCACACGTCACCTGGTGGCAGCTGGGTACCCTCCAGTGCAGGTCACTGAGCTGAAATAACTCCTTGTGTCCAGCTCCAGGCATGACAGCTCTTAATCTGCGGGAAGAAGAGCTTCTTTTGATACGGTGAAATTCATGGTTGGATGCGGATGATGCTTAATGTGGGCAGCCCTCCGACTGCGGGTGAGAACATCCCCGCAGTGAGTTAAGAGCACATTGTCCGGAGCCATCCCACGTGAACCAAGCACCCCACCTGGGTGCAGCTCAGCCCCTCCGTGCACACGCAGCCCCACACGCCTGGGCAGCGCAGGGGGCAGTCACTGCACGCTTACCTCCGTCAGTCTGCAAAGCTGATCCTCCTGCAGCACAATAACACCGCTTCCATGTGTGACTCATAGTTTTCCCCCTGCCTTGGTCTCGTAGTTTTTCTAATTACTGCGAGCTTTGCAACTGTGAACATGTAATGTTCCAGAAATGTGTGTGTGATTCACCTAACGCAGGGAGCGTACTTCCAGCCAAAAGGGACTCGGAGATTTTTTTGGCATCAGCCTGCGACCTGGAGAGCGGCCAGAAAAGCTCACCAAGGTCATTTCTTTCTCCTTCTCCTCTTCCCTGTGCTTCTCCCTTTCCCTCAGCCCCTCTCTCCTCCCCCCCCCCTTTTTCCTCCAAACAAGAATCAGGCAGCACCTTGTTTATTACTCATCAGCCTTCCCCCTATAAAAATCCCCCCAGAAACTCACACCGAGCCGCAGCTGCGCTCCTGCCAACTGCTCTCTCCGCGCCCTCCCTGCGCTGCTCCGCGGGAGCACATCCTGCTCGGGGCACAGGCACGGGGCTGTTGGCTGGAACATGTTCCCATGGGACTGAGGAACTTATCTTCCATCGGGACGTGTCCATGGAGTACCCCGGGTGCCGTGAATCTCCTATAGGAGTTGTGCGTCCATCTGTCCATCTGTCCTCAACCAGTGGTCGGTATTTTGGGCAGCCCCAGCCCCAGGGCATTCCCACCCCATTCCTGCAGCGGCCGTGGTGGGAGGTGTTTGGGAAGCAGTTCGTGCAGGCACGGCCCCAGAGCTCCCATTGCGCGTGGAAATAATCTGGCATCCCACGAATTTTTATGAAAGCAGCAGCAGCGTTTGCGGCTGTTATCAGCTGTAACAGGTTAGCATCAGACAGAGTCTGTGGGGGGAGTGGGAAGGGGGACCAATGTGCATCGGTTGTCACTGCCTCATTTCGGTCCATGGGTTCCATGCTGTCCCATAGGAGCCTCTCAGATCTCCCAGCACGTCCCTTGAGGACACAGCAGGACATTCCTGAGCCCTGGCTGTGCTCACATGGTGTCCTCAAAGCATCTGCACGGCCGGGCACTGGGGCTGGAGCTGTCTTCCTGTGTGGAGCTGGCATCAGCACAGTGTCCTGGCATGGGCTCATGTGCTCCCTTCCCACTCTCCTCTCCATGTAAGCCAGGGTCAAGAGACTCACCCTCACCGCTCTGCCAAATCCTACCCCAGTGTAGGACTCCACATCACTGAAAACCCCAGAGCCCTCAGACCCAAAGCTGTCAGAGGAGCGGTAAGGGTGGCATGCGGGGAACTCTGGCACTCCCAGGGAGCAGATGTGAAGGGCTTTCAGCTGCTTCCTCCGTGCTTTCAGCAGCTGGGACACAAATGACATGGAGCTTGTGACACAAATCCCGGAGCTGGCGAACAAACGCCAAGCACACAGCTGGTCCCACGGCCATGAGCTGTGGCTCAAAGCACATTTTTGCAGTGCACGCTTTCTCAGTGGAGCAGTGCATGTCCATGGTTACGCTGCAGCGTGAGCACGGGGGATGCTTCGGGACATCTCCCCCAGCAGCATTTTGCCGAATTCTTCATCTCTGACATCACAGATCAAGGCAGAGTTTAAAACGGTGGCCAGATCGCTGTTTCACGGACCTAGAGCAAATACACTAAAAGCTTCCCCTGTGTGTGTGCAGATTAAGTCGTTAATGAATATTTTTGCTAAGCATAAGAAATCTGGCCGGCCTGGGAGCTCAGCTCGGCCAAGATGTGGGAGATTTGGCGGAGCAGCCTCGGCACAGCAGCAGCGGGGCCCCAGGCACCGCACGGCGTGGTGAGCGCACTGGGCAGCCCCTGCGCTACTGCTGAACTGGGCAGGAATGTGGTCCTGCACATTGCTGGGGGCTGCAAAGCACTGCAGGAAAACTTCCGTGCGTCCAGGGAGGGAGCGTGCTTGTGAGTGTGTGCATGCAGACCCGGGTGAGAGCTGTGCAGATATGTGCTGAGGAAATCCACGAGCACTGCCGATCCCTGCCTGCTGCACGGGGCAGTGGGGCCGTGCCGTGGGGAGGGGCAGGGGGCAATGGGCTCTTTGCTGGCACAGGTAATGCTGGGAAACAAGCCTGGGAAGGCGGAGTTCTGAGTGTCTGCTGAAAAAAAACAAACATGAAGGGGTCTGAAAAAAGGGGAAAAGGAAAGAATTTAAAACCATCTTGGTATGACAGTAACCTTCCCTGCCTCACATTTTCCAGGGATGGTGCTCAGGCAGCTTTACAGATGTTAATTAAGACTTGTGCCCTTCCCCGGGGATGCACTGAGGTATTACAAATAA
This sequence comes from Numida meleagris, assembly GCF_002078875.1. Classification (NCBI taxonomy): domain Eukaryota; kingdom Metazoa; phylum Chordata; class Aves; order Galliformes; family Numididae; genus Numida; species Numida meleagris. The sequence goes on from NC_034416.1 coordinate 818,728, forward strand.
TAGTATTAGCAGGAGTATCGGTACAGACAAATTAATTAAGGGTAATATCTTAAAGGCAGAAGGCTGCTGGGTCACGCTGCTGGCTGGGAGATGGGTGGGAACAGCCTCGCAGGGCGGGGGAGTGCTTGCAAGGAGCAGCAGCTTCATTTAATGGTGTAGGTGCATTAGGAGGGGTGCAATAGAGGGGCTTCCCCCACTCTGCTCACTACAGGGCAAGGAGAGCACAGCAGGTGCTGACCCCGTGAGCCAGCACTGCTGCCCTCGCAGCCCCAGGAGCGGTCCCAGCCCTGCCGGATGCTTTTTGGCCAGCTGCATTCAGCCTTGGTCAGAGGGAGGATGTGGCCGTGGGTAGCCCGTGAATCAGCCCGGCAGCAACTGCACGCAGAGTTATTTTGGGAAGCCAACTCTTTGTGTGTCACACTGCTCCTCGTGTCCAGAAAGAGCCACCGAGAACGGTGGGGAAAAAATAATGCCTCGAGCCGTGATGCACTTCATGTGGGATATGACCTGGTCTGATTTCCTGCGATTCTGCCACTTCGGGCCACCGGCGCAGAGCTGGGGCAGCACTGCCGGCTGGAGGGTGTGGGACAATGGCCGGAGTGCCCATCCGTGCCAGCACCGTATCTGATCCTGCGAGGAAAGAGGGGTTCCTGCGGCCCCCAGATAGGGCCGTGCATTGTTCAAGCCGTTTATGTCCGTGCAGGTTTGGCAGCCAAGGTCCTTGGGACATTGGGTGAGGCAACTCCTGTTGTTGTAGACATCACTTCCATTTTCCTTCCTCTTCTTCCTTTGAAACAAAGCCGTTATCACTGCCCTGATCTCGCTCCTGAAGAGGGATGAGGAGGGGGTCATGCTGCCCATGGAAGCCTTCCCCTTCCCGGCACGCTCGTTTGTCACCTGGGAGTGGTGACAGCGCGGTGTGTGCTGGGGCGCGCGGCGAGGCCACTAGGCTGCATTCTTGGAGCGCTGCTGAGAAAGTCTGTGGCTTCTTCAGGGAGGCTGCAAGGAAGAGAGTTAGTCTAATGGAGCCAAGCCCTAGCTACAGCCAGAGAGACCACAGGCAGGTGGTCTGCGTGGATCTATGGTGGGATGAAGGGGAGGAATTGTGCTCTCCTGGGAAGGCAGTGACCCGGCCGGGGCACCTGGGTGGTGCTACACAGAGCAGAGCTAATGGGTGTAGGTCACCTCTCAGCTGCTGCAGGAGGGAGAAGCAGCACGTCGCTGGAAGTATCTGAGCACAGCCTTGGCCAAGGCCCAAGGAGAGACTTTCCAGACCCCTAATCCAGCATCAGAAGAGCATGAGCTAAATACCACCCAGAGAAACGACGCTTTCAGGAACGCACCCTGGCACAGCTAATTGGTGCGGGCAGCCCTGCCTGGCCGTGCCTCTGCCTGCTCCGGGAGCCGCGCTGCTCACAGGCTGCAGTGGTCACCATGCAGCAGGCCCAGCCCCGCAGCTCCATGGCCAGGAATTGTTTCCCACGGTGCCTGCACACACCCGCGGGTGGAAGCTGCCTGTCCCCAGCACTGCCCCTGTCCATCCGCAATGCACGCACAGCCGCAGAATGCAGACCGGCCCCTTTTTCCATCTTAAACTCCTCGGTGCTTGCATTCCTCTGGAGCTGCTGTTTTGTTCATCACTCCTCTTCCAGCATGTTCCCAGAGTGTGCTCAGCCCTTACTAATTAAAGCAAAGGCAAGGAGAGGCAGCGATCTGTGCGTGGAGCAGACATGCAGAAGCAAGGATGCTGTGAGTCAGGGAACGCTCCTTGCCAATTCTTCACATATGCTTTTGTACTCACTCATTGTTTGGCTTCTTTATTTCTTTTCCCAAAGAGTTAAGCAGATGGATGGGAGTGCTCCCTGCGCGTACCCGTGATTACGCTGAGCTGTAGGAAATGCGCTCCGGGCATCGCTGCGGGGCTGGGCAGAGTGCGCAGAGCGGCAGGCAGCAGGGTCCTGCTCTGCTCACAGCATGTGTGGGCAGGGCAATGGCAGCAGGCGAGCAGCTGGCTGGGAGACCGGTGGTCCACGTCGGATGCAAGCCACAGAGGCTGGGGAAACCAAAGCTATGTCATGGCTGGAATGGATCCTGCTGCTTGCGGTGAGAAGCTGTGCAGCTGTGTCCTGTGAGGGAGTGCAGGCTGTGGAAGGGCTCTGCCCCAAGGTGTCCCTCGTGCCACCAGACAGCATTATCAGTGCGGCAGAAGAAGGTCCTCAGCACCCTGCAGAGCATCATCACAGCCTCACTCTCCCTTCCCAGTGCCTCCTCCTGCAAGAGCAGCTTTGGGTGCCCTGACCTCATCCAGTGCCGCTCTCCACCTCAGCGGCAGCGATGGCTGAGCCCCTACCCTCAGTGAAATGAAGGAGAGGAGATGCACAGCACCCTTGGAGCCCAGAACAACGTCACACAAAGCTCTTGTTTGGGCACCCTGTCTGCACATTGCAGTGTGATGCAAACACCATGCGTGCGTCCCCGACCAGCCAGCTCTGCTGAGTCTGAAACTGCAGGCGCAGGGGGGAGCACGCAGGCAGATGCAGAAGGCATGACAGAGAGAAATTAAGACTGAGACCCGCTGTAGCAGAAGAGACACCTCCAATTGGATCAACGTCAGCTCTAATGTGGAATCTTCCTCTCACACATGTCTATCTCATGGCTTTGGGTGGGCACTAGGCTCTGACAGCGGGGTTTGTTCAGCAAGGTTCGTGCAAAGCAGCTGGACACAGGCACCGCTCCTGCCTTGCAGTTGCAGAGAGCTCTGCAAAATGCTGAAACTGTCTGGAACAAAAAGCCATATTTTCCTCAAAACGAGGGAGTTATGATGATACTAACACTCCCTTATCACCATTGTCGCTGCAGAAACACATGCACCTCATCAGCTGCAGATTGTTGGGGAAAGAACAAACCATCTTCCCACACTTTGTTCCAGAGAAAGGCTGCCAGCGTTACCTACACGTGCGCTGAGCAGGTGGAGGGAGATGGCAGCGCTCAGATAGGGCACTGCGCTCAGCCCGAGGGAGGCGGGAGCTGTGCTCGGCTGCATGTGGGCGTGTGAACGCTCAGCCATGGCCTCAATAATATTCCACTGTCACTGGGACTCTGCCCAGCCCGGTTCTGGTTTCTCTCGGTGACCCTGGGAAAAGCTCCAGGCCACCCAGAATGCAAATGCAGCACAGAAAGGCAGCGGGAGGGATCCCCTCCCAGCCGGAGGGTTTTCTGAAGGTAGGCATGAACCGAGCTTCTGCTCTTTCCAAACTGCTTGGAAAAAAAGAAACACGCTTTGGCCCAGGCCTCCACTCTGCAACTCACATCAAAGCTCAGCTGATACCGTCTGAAATGTTTGCTTTGCTCTCGTTCAGAACGGCACATCCACGGCCCCGCTCCCGCCTCAGCTCCGCGTCCATCTCCAGTAGCAAGGTGCGACGAGAAAACCCTTTGCTCAGGCACTGCGCGTGCGGTTCAGGCGGAGCTGGGAAGCGCACAGGATCCCAGGGGAGCAGAGGCCTCTTCACGTTTCCCAGCGCAATCCTTGTAGCAAAGATCTTTGCAGCGCCGCGGGTGAGCGGCTCCAACCTGCCAACCCCTGGCACTCAGCGCAGGAGCCCCACCTGCGAGCAGCGGCACCGGGGCAGCTCCCACTGAGGAACACGGTCCAGCTCTACGGGCTCCTTTAAGCCACGCCAGGCTGCTCTTTGGAGCCATGAAGACATTCTAAATACCACAGAAATGCCAGAACATGCATCCAACGGCCACAAATTAATCAGCACCGGCCAAGCCCGGCGCAGCCTGTTGCTCTCCTCCCTGCTCACGGGGGAGCTCCCAGCACCGCACTTCCGAGGGCACAGGGCCGCTGCCCACGGCTCCCAGAGCACTGCCAGGGACCCTTGCCACAGCCCAACTGACAAACGAGGTTAAAAAAAAAAAAAAAAACGGCCACCGAGTTTGCCACAGAGCGCATGTGGTATTTATCCGTGGGGTGGAACACATTGACACAGCGGGGGGGCAAGACCAAAATTCCCCAGGAATAAATTAGTAGAGCCACACACAGAGCCGGCCACCTCCTCCTCCCCGAGCAGACCGGCGGTGGCACATGGCTCTAACAAAGGCAGCGGGGCTCTGCAAGGAACGGCTCTGTGCAAAATTGCGTGCCACAGAAGAGCCGTGGCTGGAGCCGATCCCCAACACCCGCTGCATCCCGGCTCCACCTCACACATCTCCCTGTGAGCAGTGCCTGCACCCCACCCCTGCACTCCTAGATGTAATGAGGTGCCCAGGGCAAGGCATGAGCTATCTGAAACCAAATGAAAATGCAAGGAAATGCCTGGGGAAGGCCCTGTGTGGGACACTGCCCCGCAAGGACACGTGAGCAGGGACCCGGTGAGCCTGTTCCATCTGCAGCTCCTCCGTATGAGTGAAAAAACAGGAGAAAGAAAATTACAAAGAATGCGGGACACAGAAACAGAGCTGTTTCTAAACAGGATGCTTTTAAAGCCTTCCAGGAGGCATGTGCTGGTTCTTTAATCCCCATCAGTTCATTTATACCTAGTAACTTTTTACTGCTACCCTATTACATCAGGCCCTATAGGGACAGAAGATGGTGGTGGGAGAAACTCAGGAAGTTGGGAATTTGAGGGAGACAGAGTGGATGAGTTATGGAGGCCGCTCCTGTCACCAGCTCTGCTCGAGTTCAGCTGTGGGTAAAGCGCTCAGAGGTCTGAATACTTCTCCAAACTCGCCCGGTGCCCCAAGCCAACACTGCTGGATGGAAACGTGGCCGAGAAGAGCACATGGCTCCTGCTTGCAGCCGGCCAGAAGCACCAGGGGACCAGCCAGCCTAGCCAGTGGTGAGCAGAGGGCTAAAAGGGGAGAGCCTTCCCAGCTGCTCTGAGGCCCGTCCTTGCAGTGCTTTAGAGAGAAGAACCCAGGGCTCACCGAGGGTTCACTTTATTTGCTACCTCGCAAAGTCCAGAATTTCCCTGGGTCCAAGAGCTCTGGTTTACAACCTCTGCTCTTCTGCTCCAGGAATTCTGCACAATAACAGAGCCAGGTTTGTGCTCAGCCAAACCTCTGGCACATTTGAAGAGCGAGGAGGGTTGCAAATGTTATTAATGCTGCGCGCACTGGGCTTAGGAACAAATTCCTCCGCAGAGTGCATCCAGGGCTGTCAGCTGGAGCAGACTGGCTGCAGTCCTGCTCCCAGCTCGGGGACCTCGGTGGGGCGATGAAGCCTCACCTTGAACAGAACGCACTGGCAAGAGGGGAAGGAAGAATAATCCCTTGTGAAACGCAGCAATCGTCGTCTTTTGTTTGGCTAATTGCTGCGATCAGGCCTTGAAGGCGGCAGGCAGGAGTCATTCAGAGGCCAATGATCATCGCTGCCTTAACCAAAGACCTTTGGGAGGCCGGTACCGCATAACCCGCAGGGGATGAGACCTCTCTGCCCCCCCGCAGAATAAGGGCAGAGTATCCCTTATAAAAATGGGTCATTTCAAAACAGCGGCAGTTTTCGGAATGCCCCTTAATTACCCAAACACAGCAACAGTTGGACTCTGCCTCCACATTTCTGCGGCTGGAGGGGGTGGGGGGGGGTCTGTGGGAGAGGGCTGGCACCCGGGCTCCATCCTGCACAACCCCTGCGAGGAGGGGATGGACGCTGAGCACCAGGAAGGACACCGCCTGCACACTGTCTGCAATGGCACAGAGCAAAGGGGATGCGTGAGAGGCCTGTGTACAAAAAGCACGGAGCGGAGAAGGAAAGAGGGGTGGGATAAAGCTGGAAAGAGAGGGAAAGACAAAGAGGAGGAGAAAATCTGAGGCAGAAGTGAACAGAAAAGAAAACGTGAGAGAGGCTGAGCCCCTTGCAGAGAACAGCCTTGCCCCCACAGCCCTGCCGTGCTGCTCGGGCCTCCCCTTCCCCCTTGCAGAGCAGCAGGAATGCCTTTTCCCACTAGCACCATTTTGTTCTTGCTCTGGTTTTTCCTCGCCTGCTTTGTTCTTTCTCCTTACAAGCCATGGCTGAGGGTAAGCGCTAATTCCTTCCAGGTGCTGTGTCCCGACATCCTGCCGCTCCCTGCTCCCCCTGCAGCTCCCAGCCCTGCTCCCTACTCCAGGCAGCACCCAGTGCCCTGGCAGTGGCCTCCTGGCCTTCAGTGCAGGTTTGGGTGCAATGGGAGCACCCCTGCCACCCGCAACCACAGGATTCTGGGCTCAAGGATCTGGGCAGAGTGCGGCTGAGGGGCACATCCAGCACCTCACGTGCTGCATGGAAGCGGGCTGACCCCAGGAGCTCAGCTATCAGCTCCCTGTTTTGAGAGAACACGCTCCCGTGGGGGCCCTTCGGGGTCTGGACAAAGTTCGGAAGAAGCAGAGAATCAACATCAGGCCAGGAAATAACATCCAGCTCAGAGAAATGCTTTGGCATCTCAGTAAAAGTTTTAGAGGGGGAAGAGCGGTCACTCAGGTTGTGGGCAGCAATTCAGGACACTCAGAAATGAGTTCACATGACTCTAATAAAAACAAACCCAGGTCAAATCACAATAGGTGGTCCACATTATGAAACCCACGGACCCAGCAAGATCGGTCCATAGGTTGGTGACACGCAGACCCCTTTCCATCAGCCCAAAAGGGCTCAGGAACACCCCCTGGTGTGAAGGACGGGCTGGGGAGGACTGCCTGGAGCTCAGCAGAGCCTCCTACCATCAGCATGTCTGAGCAGTTGGAAAGGAAGCACAATAAAAAGACCACTTAAACAACTCATCAGCTAAACAGCTGAGAAAGCCAGGCAAGAGGTCTGCCAGCAAGTTGGGGTCTTAATGTGTTTGCAATTCATCAGCCTCCTGCTCAGCTCCTAGCAAGCCGGCGAGGCCGGGATTCAAAGGTGAAATACCTGCATCTGCTCCCATCGTGTCTGCTGCTTAGTGCAAACATTTATGTTTCTCGGCATATAAAATAAACAGGCCCGTGTTCCAGGGAAGCCTGTCAGTGCAACAGCAGATACAATTTATGGTGTGTGAGTATGACTCCCAGTGCACAGGTCCAGGACTGGGGGAAAGGGAGCAGAGTCTCCTTACAAAGCAGATGACTCCGGCTCCTGCTTCATTCTCCACCTGCAGAGAGATGTGGGGCAAAGGAGAGGACAGAGACATCTCCTGGGCTCCTGGAGGGCACGTGTCTGGGGAGTGGCTGGGGCACAGGAGATGTATTTGGTTGCCTGGACACCTGTTGGCACCTCCCAGCCCTCCAAAATACATGGGCACCTTGGGGCTGTGTCTTGCCTCAGGTGCACACACCTCTCCATGGGCACATGGGCAGAATGCATCCCTGAAGCAGCCAAAGGCTCCAGCACAGGAGCTGCAGTCACTGCTGGGCACGGGATGCAGGGTGGAATTGGCTGGACGCAGAAGGGAGGAGGGGAACAGGGGGCAGAGCAGGTGCACGAACCCCAGCACAGCCCCATAACGTCCCCAGCATCCCCACCCATCCCTGGCCAAGCACAGTGAGCAGGCCACAGCCATTATTGATCACTTTTATATCAGCAACAGCAGCACTTTACCCAATAGTGTTGTGTATTACCGACTAGTACTGGTGATGCTGGTGCAGGCTCATGCCTGGGCACAACGGCAGCAGTTAGATGTCATTCCCCACACTGAGGACGATGTGAGGGAAGTGTTCCTGTCCAGCTCCTCTGCTGAGGGCCACACCTCTGTGTTTCCAGGGCTTCAAAAGCAGAGCTGGAGATAAGAGATGAGAAAGAGAAACTCACAGGACAAACGCAAGGAAATAAGGTTACTGGGACCAGCAAGAGAGACTTCCTTTATAAGCCTGTTTCCCATTTCCTCTCCCTCCTCTGAAATTATCTCGAAGTTTTTTTCCCCCCCCCTCTTCACTGCCCCATATTTAATTGAAAACCCAGATCTGTGGTGCAGAGAGGTGTTATTTTCGGCACAAGAATTGAGATATCTCCTAGCAGCTGTCAATCCCCGTGACCTCAGCTTCTGTGCAGACTTTGCGGGCCGTTCCCCCCCCCTTTTTCTTCCCTCCTTTCCCCCCACTTCCCTTTTTTCCTGCAGCTGAGTTACCGTTCCATTGCTCTCCGGTGGGACTCCGACAGGAGCTGAGCTCCTCGCGGATGACACAGAATAATTGAGCCGTCCTTCTGCTGCCCTTCAGCCCCTGCCAGCGCTTCCTGCTGCAAGTGGCAGCCGAGCAGCACCCGCACAGCACCGAGACGACACCCACAGGTACACACAGAGCTCACGGGGCATCGGTTCCGTGCACGGAGGAGGAGATAGAAGCGCTGGTTCTGATTATGGGAACATTAAAAGGAGGCGGAGAGCTGAGCACGGAGGCTGTTCGTGCTGTCAGTGGCTGTTAGCGCTGCCCCGGAGATAAACAGCGAGTGGGGACGGCACTTCCAAACAAATGAGGGGAGAAAGGGCTGCTCCATAAAGAGGTTCCCAGCGCAGATCAGCACGGGGCAGGGCTGGGGGCTGTGGTGTGGGGCAGGAAGCGCTCACCCTCCCTCGGCCACGGCCCCCGCTGCAGATTCCTCAGTGTCCGCTCACAATCAAAACAAACTCATTTCAGCAAGCACTATGACTAAAGGTTTTGACTTTTCTCGTGGTTTTTGTTTTCCCTTCTTTCCCCCCCCCCCCCCTCTATTCATCCATTCTGGCACGAGTTCACCAATGGATTTGATCGTCCCCAAAGCGGTGTTCCTGGTAAATAAACCATTGTCCACCTCTTTCTCCCCAGCACTAGCCATGCCAGCTCCCATTGTGCTGGCAATTGATTCCAGGTGGTTGCAGCCTCTCTTTCCCAGCACACGAAAATGCCTACACAGCATCGATCTCGGTGGTTGGGGCGAGCAAACCACTGCTCAGAAGCACCCACGCTGCCCCAGCCAAGCACCAAGCACTCACTGCAGCGCAGTGGAGAGCACGACGGAGAGCTGAGCACCTTCCTGCACACAGAGGCAAAGACTGCTCGTAACCAGTGAAACCAAACCCTGCGCACTGGATACTGGAGCACAATGGAAAGAAACATCCAAGACAAACCACGCTGCCTGATCCCGAGCCTGGGGAGAGGGTCAGAAACCCGCAGCAGGGCTTCCGGGAGCACCGAACAGTCACCATCAATTTTAAAAGCAGTATCACTTCATAACTTCCTAATTGTAAATGCAGGTGCTGTACCTGTGTTGAGCTGGGAAACCCGAGGCAGGAGAAACACTTCGGCCACTCGAGTTAATGACTCGGGCTCTAAACCAGGAACCTTTAATTCCATTTGTGCACTCGAGCTGGTCCTGAGGTATTTCAAAGGATATCTGTGGTGCTTTAGAGGCATTACAAGGTGTTGTAAGTTAAAATGGGAAACGTCTTTAATTTTGGATAGGGACCTTAAAAACACAACGAAAAGCTTAGGTGAGACTTGTATGCAGAGTGGGAAACATGCTGCCTATAAAAAAAAATGCAAAAATGGAATCGATAGAGGTTAGATGTAATGGTAATATCTGTGCAAAGATGGTTTAATTGTCAGTTCAGAGGGAAATGTCAGCTCCGCAATGGAAATATTTACAGGAATTTATAGCGAGGAACTATTTGGCTCAATCTATGGTCAATGATTGAGATAATTGCTGCAAAATGAGATTGTCTGGCATTGAAAAAAAGGGTCGTAAGAGACAGCTGAGCTGCTAGAATCACTGCTATCCAGCCTGCGCTCGTTAACTAACAAGGAGAGGAATGGCCAGACCTGGTGGGGAGCACCTCGTCCGCTTTAGGGAGATACTGTCCAGGCAAACAGATTTTCTAAAAGAGGAAAAATTTTTCCTGCAGAGTTGGAGCAGGAGGTTTTATAGGGGGGGGGGGAAGAAAAAGAAGGGGGTGGGAGCAGCTCTGCCCCTGTCCTGAGAGAGGCTCCTGGGGGGCACTGCAATGCCCCCAGCTCCTGCCCCACAGCTCCGTGCTGCTGCAGGGAAGCTGCCCCCAGTGCTCACCGGGCAGGGCTGGCACTGCTAACCCCGCTGCCACCCAATGATAAGGAAACAGACTGTCCCACACCTCTCTGCCACTGCTGCCGGCACTGCCCTCTCTTCCGCCCTGTTGCCCTGCAGGTGTGAGCTTGCCAGGCTGCTAACATCGCTCCAACTCGTTCTAAATCCATCAGGACCTCGGGCACCCTCCTTACAGCTGCCCATACTCCCAACTCCTCATGCCCTGCCTGCCTCTGTTCTGCACAGCTTCCCTCCTTCAGCCCCATGCAGCAGCATCCACCCAGAGAGGCTCCCAGGGAGGAGCAGAGCAATCAATCCCTGGAGAGCCCCAATCCACCCTGATGTTCCCACGCCCACCCCTGCAGCAGGAGATGGCCATTACCTTGAGATGAGCCTGAGTTACAGTGCCTCACAGCAGAACATCCGGGCTGGCAGGGAGGACTGAGTGCAGGCCAGAAAATGGCCACACTTCACTTTTTCTTCAAAGGAAAGTGGCAGCACCCCTGCATAGGTGCTCTCACCAGCCAGGCTTCCTGGGCACTGGGGACTCCCAGTAACCCGGTGATGTGCTAACGAGAAGTCCATTGGCTGGCTGGGGGAGTTCAGGACCACCCCCTGTGCTGAGCTTTTATCAGCACTTAATTAAAACTTGACAAGAAGATTAACACACAGAGGGCAGTTTTAATTAACTTGATATCGCATTCAATTTTCCAATTGGTCGCAGCGTACCAGGCACCTGAAGATCCCAATGCAAACCTGAACAGGGTGGGGCAGGGCAGGGAGGTGCTGGCCCTGCACAGGGCTGCCTGGATCCTCTCATGCCCTACCCACACACCTGCTTCTTCTCACCTGGTTTTAGGATGTTAACAGCCACTATGCCCACCTGGGTCCATTCAAGCCTGCCTGCACATGGGAAGAACCTCTGCCCTGTAGGGAACTGGAAGCTGTGTTCACCAGGTCCCCCCTGCTCCCTCATCATGGAGATGCTCTGCAAGACCTGAGAGCTGCCCTGAGAGCTTTCCCTGCAGCCTTGCACTGCTCTGAGCGTTCCCCAATGCTCCCACCACCCAGTGCAGCAGCACACAGGGCAGGGGCACCCGGCTGCACCCCCAGGGCCTGGCTGTGGTCCTGCACCAGCAAACACACTGAACCTTCCACCAGTTCTCTGTCAGAAATAGCTTGCTGTTCAAAAAAAAAAAAAAACAAAAACAAAAAAAAAACATGTTATTGTTAACTTTCTCCTTCCATTGTTTTTTCTATGTCACCTCGTGCCTCTCCCCCTGCTGATTTCCTGACAACCTTGGGCTGAACAATGCACTGACAGAGTATTTTTTTCCTCCAGAGATTTACAGCCTGGGGGGTTGGGGTGCTCTCCCACAGCCCCAGCACGGCTCTGGACACTGCTCTGCTCCCTGCAGGGCAACAGCAAGGATCGGCCCTTTTGCTTTCATTGCTTCAGGACAGTATTAGACTGGGGCAAGGCACCTTGGATCCAATGGGAATAAACTCTCAGCCACACTCTAAGGTCGTGCAGCTGACAAAAGAACGTACCCAGCACTCCAAAGGCAGGTGTCAGCTGAGCTTGTTCTGTTGTGGTCTGTGTGACTTTATTTTTTGGCTGCTGTGGTCTTTCTTGATGCTCTGAATTCAGCCCGTTGTAGTTTAACAAACTGTCATGTTCTAATTTCCCAGGGAGATTTTCATTTGGGTTTGATTTGGGAAGGAAGAGGGAATGTCCTCCTGGCACCTTCTTAAAGCAGGATTTCCCTGCCCTTCTTTTGAATGAATTCCATCCAAAGTCAGATGGGTGCTGTGATGCACACAGGAACTGCAATGCCCAATGTCATCAAATGTCCCTGTGAGCCCCGTGCTGCTGTAAGAAGGAAAGGAGTGGTGGTGCTGGCTGCAATGAGCGCATAAGGGCTGGGAGCAAGGCACAATCTGAAACAGCGACCACGTGCTTTGCAGCATTGCACGCTGCTTGCAGGGTCTGCAATGCAAACCCAGACAGATCATGAACTGGAGTGAGGTGCTCATGGCCTGACTGCTGTGTACACTCCCTGCACGAGGGGACTGCAATCAGGTCCAAATTATCCAGCAAACACTTCAGGATAACAAGTTCTTGGGCAGAGATCAGACACGGGAATGTGAGTGCTTTGCAAACAAGAACTATGCTACCGGATTGCAGCAGGCAGAACTCATCTGGGTCTGACCCCAACATCACGCCCCGTGGCTTTGACAAAGGCGGGCAGCTTTCTCCTTGAGCTTTCCCTCCAGAGCAGAACCAAAGTGGCTCTGCAGGGAGAGCTGCCGTGCACACCGTGCTGCCTGCAGGCCCTGCCTGCCCCACTCGAGCTCCTGGCTCGGGAACTGAGTCCTCCAGCCCACATCCAGCCCAGCCCTCATGAGCAAACCCTCACTCTGGGTCATTTCCCAGCAGAGCATCTCTGGGCTCCCCCTCCCCAGCCCTCTACCACAAGGACTGGCAGTGCCAGGGGACCAGGAGGCAATGGGAGATGCGACAAGCATTTTACAATGCTGAACGGACAGAAGCAGCCCATCCTATGTGGGGGGCACGACCCCCTGCAATATCTCAGAGGGCAATAGAGGCAGACCCTCCTCCCCCACCTTGTACCAATATGGTGTAGGGTTTAAAGGAGGCTCCCCATAGCGAGGAGCTTCAAAGCCTCGCCAGCCCCTCCCACCGAGTGTCCTCCTGCTTCAGTTCCACCCTCCACATTTCAGTGCCTTTCATCCTTCCTCTTCTTCGTCTTCGTCGTTATTAGGTTCCCTTCCCCCGCTCCCGCCCACTCCCACCCATTCTGGAGCCTGCTTTGGTCAGGAGCCCAATGGGAACCAGCTGTCAGGCGGAGCTGGGATATCCTGGGGAAAACAGCTTGAAAATGCCTCCCTCATGGCAAAGGGAAAAAATCCTGCTGCAAAATGGCCCTGCAGATGGAAAAGGCATCCTGTGGCCCCCTCCCCTGACCTGCGTGGGTCTGCTCACTGGCGTGGTACCAGGAGGTCCTGGCTCCTGTTGGGTCCGTGAACCCATCCTGTTTGTGCTCCTCCTGCCAGCGGGACCCTCCCGACCCACGCACAAGGACCCAGAGCCCTGGGCTGGAGCATTTTGCATCCATCCTCCTTGTGACTCCTCCAGCACCTCGCTCCAGCATTGTTCTTCCGAGATGCTCCTGCCCTCCCCAGCCCGGGGGTTGTTGTTGTTTAAACAGCAGCAGCAGCCACACAAGCTGCGAGCTGTCCTGCCTTTACAGGGTGGTCTGTAATTGCTTCCTGTCCTCTCCAGCAACTGCCTTCATTTGTTTGAATTTCTGCCTAATCTCTGAACTGGGGGAGTTTGGAATGAGAGATGCTTGCTGCAGGCTCCTGGGTGTTTCCCCGCACTGAGCCACACAGCCAGCTTGGACATCCAGCCTGGTACAGCCACAGTCCCTCCACAAGGAAGAAAACCTCCACCCAGAATAACCCAGCCTGGCTTTAGCTGGAGTCCTGGCTTTAGCAGCGCTGCGAGCGCAAGGCTCAGTGTGGTCCTTGGATGCAGCAACTGGAGCCCAGGTGTGAACGGCAGGAGTGGGAGTGGGAAAAGCAATGGGGGGATGGGGAGAGATGAAGCGCTACTTCTCAGGCTTCAGAGCCTCAGTGCTCTTGGTGATGTTATGGTATGGGCTGTGCTTGGGGTGGATTTTATCCAAGCCGGTTTACACACATCCCGCTGATTTCCCAGCGTGCTGACTTTGTGTCTCTGCGCTGGCCTCTGAGCTCCCATTATGCTGGAGCAGGAAGAGGGGATGCTGGGGGCCGGCCACGAGCAGGGCTGAGCGCTCAACTGACTGCAGGCAGAACTCTGGAACTTTCTTTTTCCAAAAGAACGAGCTTCGGCTCTCTTTTGAAACAGACAAGGCTGTGGGTGATGTCCACTTCCAACAGCGCTTTCCAGATTGATATACTAAAACCTTTAAATGAAAATTCCCCAGATGTTTCTAGAGATAAGAAGCATCTTCCAGCACCAACCTCGCGGTCTCTCTGGAGCAGAAGCTGCATGGGCCTTCTTCTTGGGTCTGGAGAGTGACCAAGAAGGGATGAAAGTGACCAGAGCCGATAAGACCAGGGTCTGAGCTGCAAATCCAACACCAGTCTCCTAACCGAGCAACTTCCTCATCTGCTCCACCTCTGCCCATGTTATGGCTTTCTAAAGGACATCAATCCTTCATGGCAGAAGTGTGGGAGGGGTACCCACCTGCACAGGGCCCGTGGTTAACAGGGGATTTTTCCCTTTGGAGAGATTAGAGGGAAAGAAGTACAGGTATGTGTGTGTCAGTTCTGGAGTGCTCAGAGCCAGGGCCTTGGGCTCAGCCAGACCCTAGGAATTACAAAGCCAGAGAAATAATGCAACAGATACTGCAGGGAAGGACATCTCCTTGGGTGCACAGTGCAGGACTAAGCCAGTGCTGTCCCTTCCTGCCCCACGTGCACTCACACTGTGCCCTGGCAGCTCCTGCAGGATAGCCTGGAGACTTTCCCCAGCCCTGCCTGTGCAGAAGGACCATCAGTGAGCCCAGCACTGGCGGGAGTGAATGGAAACATCAGTTCCTTTCCTGCCCCTCCACACCACACGGCCCCTGCAGCAGTGAGGTGATGGGCTGCAGGCAGCAGGGCAGCCTGGCTCCTTCTAGGCCACCTATTGGGGTCACCAACCCGTGCTGGGGGGCTCCCAGGACAGGAGGTCTGGAGTTAGAGCAGCCATGAACCCAGAGACAGCACCAGCCCGTTCCCGCCCCTCACCCCTCGCTCTGTTTTCCTGAATGGCTTTGCAAGCTGTTCCCGGTCCAGATGCATCTCACACACATTTCACATCTATCTGACATGCTCAGAGCACACATTAGGTTGCACGGCGCATATTGAAAATATATCGGCCTACTGTCTAAATTAAACTGCACGAATATTACGTGTTAGGTAATATTTTATATGTGGCTGCATATATTTTAAATTAATGGATGGACAATACAATGCGTGATGGCTTTTTAATGCCCCCTGTTGCACACAGGCCCCGTGGCAGCTGCAATTCGAAATGCTTCCAGCAAAGCCTGCAGGCACGGGCTGCCCTGTTGAAGCGAGGACGGCTGCTCCCATGCAGCAGTGGGAACAGCTTGCAGGGCTGCCATTCCCCCGTGGGGCAGGATCGGGTCATGAAGGCAGCACGATGAGCAAAGCGCTCCTTGTGCAGTCTCACACACACCTTCAGTCCCTCTCTGCTCCCGGCTCTGAGATATGCTCCGCTAGCTCCAAGCCCTCCGCGTGCTTTTCCCAATGTTGCCTTCCATAAGCACCTCTCCAGAGCCAGCCCATGAGACACACGTACTGGCAAGGGTGACACAGGCTTCGGGAGGGTCTTCCAAATCGGGCACATTTCAGAACACAGAAGGAGCATCTGCTGCAGTGTCCTTGCCACGAGAGCTTTGGTGTGGGCTGGTGGACTCGTACGGCCCCAGCTCCCTCCCGCTGCCCCTTCTGCTCTGTCTCCTGGATTTGGCACCAGGTGTCACCCACATCCATCTCCCTCCTGATCTCCATTCTCTGTCTCCTTGCTTGATTAGATGCAGTTCCTAATGGAGCTCTGCTCTCCTTCTGGCAGCCTCTTGCTTCCCGCACAGCCTGGACTGTCAGAGCTGCTCCCGGAGGGAGCAGTCAGTGCCGGGATGCGGAAGCCGGGGAGGAACTGAGGTTGGAAGAGAGATCTCCAGTGGTGGAGTGCAGCTGGTCTGTGGGAGACAACAGGAACTGGCCATGACAGCTACTGCTGTCCTCGCACTGCTCACAGAGGTGTGGCCTTGGCGTTAATATCTGTGAAAGCAGAGATCCAGGTGGAGCCCAGCAACCATGCAAGCCCTGAACAATGAGCCCCAGGGACAGGGAAGGGGAGGCTGCAGCTCAGGCTGCAGAGCAGGAAGCAGCGTTCCCAGCTTGCAGATGAGAGCCATGTTGCTTTTCCTTCAGACGTGGCTGTTAGGCTGCCAGGAACGTAGCTGCTAGATCACGGCGGGTTTTAAAGCACGATCCCAAAGGGCCACAGCCTTGCCAAGGCTCTGATGTTGGTGGTCAAGATACTAAAGTGGACTTTCTGAACCAACAGCGAGACATGATCTGATTGGTACCAGAAAGAGATGGGGGAGACGAAAACGTACATGGTTCTGATTACCTGGCTTCAAAACCATGGTAATAAACCCAAATTTGGGAAGCAATTAGAAAGGGAGAAGAAGAGCAAGAAGAAAAAGGGGAATGAGAGAGTCGCCTGGCGGTCTCAAGGCAGCCTTTCAAGGATCAGCATTTGGAGAAAAGCCAACATATCAGCTCTAATCTTTGGCTTTTTGTTGGACTTAACAAGAACTTTAAAATGAATCCAGTCGCAACTGACGGGCCCCATATGGATCCTGGTTTGAAACCTCCTCCCCAGCACCAAATCAAATAGTCTGGAACTACAGAAAGCCAGGGAGAAGACTTGAAAAGGGAAAGACAAAGTCAGAAGTGCACTAGCCACTCACACATGCCTGTCCGGGTGCACGTTCGTGTGCTCAGACTGTGCACGGAGCCATTAGGCGCTGTACCAGCACGGTGACTGCAGACAAGTGGCTTTGTGGCTCCGCAGAGGGGCTGTCTGTGACCATGACAATACCACGATGATATTTCCCTTGATGCCACTCAACTGAGTCGTTTCCCAGACTCGCTGTGAGTTCAATCGCATATGCATCTGTAGATTGCCTTCATTTACTGCCTTTTATTCCAAACTTTGATATAAAGTATGGATATTTTCCATCACGTTCCAATTTATTTTTTTTTTTGAATTCTTCCCTCATCTTTCTCTGAAGCTGGCGCATCTCTCATCTCCCTAAGCTACACCACAATGCGAGAACAAAGGCATCTGACCTGTATCCATGGCAACCCTCAAATTCTACACCTTTGCCTTTTGTACAAAGTACCCCCTCCCCTCGTCTCTGCACACCCATGCATATGTACACACTCAGCATGCCTCTGTCTACATACCCACATATGTATACGTACATGTATATATATCATAGGTATGTAGATATTTAAAAGACAATTATTCCAAACTCTTACAACAGCTTCTGTATTTGCCTCATATGCCAAGTGAACTCGTATTTATTCCATGGTGGGTTTCGCTTTTCAGGTGATGGCAGGGTTAACTTAAAATCCACCGATGGCCACAAGGTAGCACTTGGTTCAAGGAAGAAAAGCAAGTGTTGAGAGTGGAGTGAAGCAGGGGTGTAATAATGCATTATTACTTGGCAAGCCAGGGCTGGAACAGCCAGCCTCTGCCTTTTTGTGGTCATTGCTGGAGATTCAAAGGGGCATTCCCTTATTCTATTCATCAGCCAACTCAAGGTGAAACGCATCCCATTCCTGCAATGAAATGAAGGAACAAACAAACAAAAAAAATCCATGTGGCAGTTCAAAAGGGATGTGCCAAGCGGCAGCATGCTGGGTCACATTTTTAGCACCCTGTTCTCGCAGCCATCAGGCATGGACCAGCTCCCGGCTGCCTGCAGCTAGCTCCTCTGTTGGTCTGCCTTCAGTCAGCCACAAGAGCCCTCTCGGAAGCACGGGCTCTGCCTCTTCGCTCTGTTTCCTTTGGAGGGGTTTCAGGGCTGTGCAGCAGAAGCCACGCACCAGTGGGTGTGGAGGATGGCACGCGGGAGCAGAGCAGCACGCAGGGAGCCCGCAGCCAGGGCACGAGATGGAAGGTCCCTGCAGAAGGCAGCAGCACTCAAGGCTTACCGAGCATCCAACCCAGCAGGGTGCTGGAGCACAGCCATGCACACGGTCCCATTTCACCGATCAGCTGATGGGCAGCAGCTTGCCTCCTTCAAAGACTGGTTCTCAAGAGCTTGTTAATTTGGGAAAGGCTGGCACCACCTGATCTATTATACCCAAAAGTCTGCCAGTCCTCGATCTCTTGGAAGATACCAACAATTCTCACAGTAAAAATCTTTGGTTTTGCACCAGCTCTCCAGTCCGTTTTATTCTGAGAGAACATTCAGAGCTGCCACAGCTCTCTCTGCTCCTAACCTTGCATCCTGCCCCAAGGCTGAAAGCATCAGGTGCCTTATCTGCTTCTCCCCAGACAGACCATCACAATGGAGCCCTGGGGAAATGGAAAAGTATTCCAAGAAGGAGGAGCTCAGAGCTGCTAGGGGCATGGCCAGACCCCCATTACCACGTGGCATGGTGACAGCCATGTCCCTGGGCAGAGAGGGCATGGTCAATTCTTTCTCCTCCTCTCTTTTAAATGTTTCCAGTTGTTAGTTTTGCAATAAAAAAAAAAAAACAAAACAAAACAGCTGAATTGTGGTTATAGACAATGAATGATGCAACAGAATACCTCATGCAGACATAGATTTGCTGCTCATTTCTCTTCAGCAGGAGGGCCGTATGCATGGGACCTGGTCCAAATGTATTGACGTCAACAGAAAGACTCCCATTGACTTCAATGGGCTTTCACTGGGACCATTATTCCCTGTGAGAAGCCACTCACTGGGAAACCAAGGGAGAATCTAAATCTGGGTGGAACAAAGCATTATGTAGCCGTGCTCCTCAGCAGTACCATGGCCCGGCTTGTAGAGACTGCATCTCCCAGCATGCTATGCTCCATCTTTAGCCATTGACAAAGTAATTTGCGATGCCGAAGTTCACAGACGAAGAAAACTGATATTGCTGCTCTTTCATCTAAGCAGAAGCAGAAATGTCTGAGCTCTGTAGTGGCACAGACAAGTTTTGCTTCATTGCAAGGCCAGCTTCTCAGAGGATTGGCCAGCCAGTGGCATCAGAGGCCCAGGTACACTGAAGGTGAAAGTGATAGCTGGGGTCCTGGCTCTTTGGGTCCCCAGGGACCGCGCTGCCTTTTGGCACAATCCCCCTCACTCTCCAGAGCAGGGCAGACCACAAGGACTCTGTCTCGTGCTCCCACACCTCAGTCCATAGGCAGCTTCTCCCTCCGTGGCCAAACACACCCTAGAAAGCACTAAAATCTGTGTGAGTTCAGACTGAAAGAGTGCTTGCCACCTCTGAGTAAGAATCCTCGTTCCCTACAACTCGCTTATTTATCTAGAAATTGCTGCAGACCGCCTCGTGCCCCAGGCTCTCCTCTGGGCTACCAGCACCAGGGAGCTGGCTCTAGGCACCACTGAGCTTCACTTCCAGACTGTATATCAAACGATGTTTGAGGTATTTAGGCCTGTAGTTCAAATTCCTTGGCCTCCTGAAACAAAGCCTACAAGCTGTTTGACACATGGGGATGAAAGGGGAAGCAGAGATGAGAATGCTAAATAAAAGGACCAGCGCATGCCAGTTCCTCTCTTCAGCTGGGAAGGTTTGGACACGCAAGCAGAAAAGAGAAGCCGTCTCCTCTCTGCCCTCTGCTCCGTGACCCAGCCTCCCCCATCCCTCCAGCCTCCTCCTCCGTGGGGAGGAGGTCCAGAGTGAGAAGCATTCCAAACACCCCGCTGGTACCATGTTTATACAGCGTGTCCTCCTCGCTGAGCTGCTCAGAAACAGCCCTGGAACAAAAAAAAAAAAAAAAAAAAAAAAGGAAAAAGGGGAAAACAGAGAGAGGGAAGAAATGAACAGCTTGGGCTTTTTGGCCAGAAAACAACATTTTTTTGTTTGTTTTTCTAGCAAAAAGAAACCCTGCCAGAGATTCCCAAGTTTTCAGATTTGAAGGTGTATCTTGAACTGGAGACAGGGAAATCAATGGATATTTGGTTTATTCCTTTTTCCTAAGTTAAATAAGAACCATCAAGGACTGATGTTTTTGGCGGCAATCACCCTTTCTTTATCACCCCTCTGGGCGAGGGAAGGACTCGGGCCCATACGCTTCAGTTTTAGTTCCAAAATCAAGGAGAAAACAATAGAGATGTTAATTTACAGACCCCGCAGCTCTGGTGCGAGGACTGAGCTCTGGATCCCTTTGGCTCTTGTTTTCATTTGAAATCACGGTCCCCAGGGGATGCTGCAAGAAGCTGCTCCACACTGATGCAAAGGAATCTCTAAATGCGGCAATAGCCACAGCAAGGGCCGTCTCCACAGACACTTCAACAGGCTGGGATAGCACATGGTTTGCTGCAGTCCCTTTTGGGTGTGAAATAGCCGCGTCTTTCCAGGAAGCACAAGAAACAAACGCCATGCCAGCAAAGCTGTAGTCAACATCCACGTCTCACGCAGTTAACGATTTTTTAGGGACACAGAAGGACTCTTCCTTAATGAAAGTATCTTGGAACTCCATTAGTTCCTTTATCAGTCTCTTATGAGACCGTCCTTGTTAGGACCCACGAACACTCCAGACATAATGGATGTAGGTGCCACTTGTTGCTGTAGACAAGGGAGTCTAGAGCTTATGAGCAACTGACTACGCCAAATTCCCACACCGCGCTGCCAAAAATACTTTGCGTCTCACTGATGTGAAACGTTTCTCTATATTGTTTCCTCCTAACATCTCCATTCTTCGTTGCCAAACGCAGGAAGGAACAGCATAGAGACCCACATCTCCATCTTCGAGGTTGGGAAAAGGCCACTCTCCGGGAAACTTTGCTTGGTTTTAACCACAAAACTGCATGAAGACAACAAACACACTAAGAATGAACTCAAACTCTCCTGGGATGAAGGCAAGCAGCTTGTGAAACACCCGTGACTTGAGAAGGGACATGGGCTGCCATAACCCTGCCTTAGCTGTGGGCGGTGCGGCACCAGAGAGCCCCACAGCCCCAAACACAGCACCGTGTGTCCGCTCCTCCCTCGCCTTTCCCAGGCAGTAGACCATAGAGATGTTCCACTAATTTACCCTGGTATCTTCTGTTCGCTGCTATATTTATGTCTTGGTTCGCAGTCATGCACAAAAAGCGTTAATTAAGTGCATGGCGTGGAGATGCATGACACCGAGGGAGTGCCACGTTCCAGTTCTTCTTTGAGGTACAGGAACAACTCACGAGTTGATCCGTGCTGGAAGTACAGGTCAGGGCTGTGCTTTCCCCTGTAGGTACGTGGGTGTGAAGCTGAGTGCCAGTATGAATTATGCTGTTAAGCAAAGGGCTGATAGTGCCAGACGGAGACAGCCAGAGTGGGAAGATGTTCGGCGAGCTGCCTCCATCTGTCCCCACTAACGCCTGGCGGTCCCAGGCCTCACCACACCCTGCCCACTTCTCACCCTCAGCATCCACAGGTTCCTGCTCACCTTTCCCTGGACCAGAACATCCCCTTTCCACTTTTAGTCTTGGCTTTGCTGTGTCTCTGCCATCCCTCAGCCCCTGCCCTGTCTGCCCACGAGAGCAGTGCCATGGGGCTCTTAGCAGAGCAGCGTGAAACGCCTGCAGTGAGAGCAGAAGCACTCAGCCCCTGCTGCTTTCTCCTTTATTGATGTTCTAAGCACGGTGCTCCTACCCCTGCTTCCCACATTTCCACCCTATTTCGCACAGGATGTTCCCCACTGCCACAGCATTAAGGATTTCTCTTTCTTTGCAGAGAATTTCTGGGCCTGCTGGTGATAGACCCAGGATACGTGCTGCTCCCTGCCTGGTGCAATGGACCACTGTGTCTCTGGGCTCAGGAGGCACCATTTGGACTTGCTTTGTCTTTGCGGACAAAGGACAGCCTCATCTGCCCTCTATTACCCACACAAAGCACATCTGTGCAGTTTTTATGAAGTTTATACAAGCAAAACCACTTGGAAGAGGACTATGATTGTCATTCGTTCACAATATTCCCCCTTGTATCCTCATCCACGGCACTGCACAACACCAAGGCTTAATTTGCATTAATTACCGTTCTGACGGGCCCGAAACACTCACCCGAAATGAACATCCTTGTTTCTCAGCTGGAGTTCGACTGACCAGTGCCTGGTGGGATCCACTTTGATCTGGGAAATGGTCCGACTGAAGTTTTATTGCTACCCATTCCTCCCTCGTGATCCTCTGTGAGGGAACCGCTCGCCGCTTCCCTTTTTCAGCCTGCCAGTGCTCGAGACTGTAAATAAGCCTCACATTTATTATTAGCACATTATACTGTTTTATAAGGGGAACGCAGCTGTCTGAGAAAGATCAGAGCTCTCTCCCGCAGTGTCCTAGCATCACAGGCATTCCACGGGCCACGAAGGAGGCTGTTAGCAGCGGTAATGGCAGCAGCAGCCCTGCTGGGGCTTCTCCACTTGCAAAGGCACACCTCCAGAAAGGTGCCCTTCATCACGGGGCCGCAGGTACGGACTGGCTATCTGTGATGCAGACACTGCTGGTTGGTCATGCCGAGCAGCTGCCACCTCCCCACCATGTGCCTCGCTCTGGCCCAGGGTCTGGGGCTGGGCTGCGGCTCAGGCAGGCTCACCAGGCTCAGCAAGGTCCCCGCATGGCCTGGGATGAGCGACCTTGCTCACCGCCCTCCCCTCCTGCAGCAAGATACAGCAGGTCACAGGGAGGATGGAGGGTCGCAAATAATCGGCTTTGGCAGCGGGATTTTGCAATATGATACATTGTTTTGCTTGCTGGAGGAAAAAAAAAAAAATAGTAATAATAATGTGTTCGTTCTCCTTCCCTGCACAAGATTCTCAGGGAAAGCAGGAAAGTCAGTGAAATCAGATGAGAAAAAAAAAACTGTTAACAGTGAGATTTGCCAAGTGAGTGCATTCAGTGGCCTGGAAAATGAGCCGGCAAGTGATATAAGAGCTCCTTCCGAATTCTGCACACTCAAGGAAACATTCAATACATCTTGAAGTAAAAATATGCCTTGTCTCTTGCTGCTGGTGTAAATATTTGTGTTCACAAGTGTTGGCAAATATTTGAGACATCCATGTTGTTTAACCAAGAGCTTTGTCTCTCTGAGTCCATCTCCCTCTTTGGTCTCCCCTGTAATCACATTAGCTAGAGGAATCCTCTCGGTATTTATGGGGAAGATGGGATCAGAATCATTTCTATTCAGACCTTAAAAGCAGGCAGGAGCTTACAGAAGACGACCGACAAAGGGCAGCAGAAAAGCTGCCAAAGATCGTGTCCTCCATCCCTTTAATATTGGTACAGCCTCCTTCAGGAGATGGCTCACTTAGCGTGAATTTGCAGACACAGGCAGTGTCATGCTGAAGGCCTGTCTTATCTCCACAGTAATTTCCAAGATTTTATTTACTGTATTACACAGAAGGGAACAGAGGAAAGGCAGCTTTCTTTCTGCCTTGCTTCTGGTAGTTGTTCCTGCTGGAAATGTTAAGACTTGAAGTCGCTCTGTGACCAACTCCTGTACAAAACTTTGATGCTTTGACAGCTCCTGGTGAAAGAAAAGCAAAATGCAGGGACAGCCTGAGTTCCATCATTTTCAGCCTGGGAAAGGAGGAGCAGAGGTGTTAACCTGTGCAGCAGGTTTGTGGCCACTGATTTGGTGCTTCTCCAACCCGGGTGTACAGCTTGATATGCCACTTGTTCATTGTTTCTCTGCCTTCAGCAGCATGTGATATTATCCTCAAGCAGCACATGAGTCAGACATCTGCATGGTCTAGCTCACCAGCCATAGGGCCTGCTTGCACGCAGCACCCACCATGTCCCGCAGAGATGTTCCTAGGCACTGTGTAAATTATCTACCCTGATAGAAGTTACCTACTCCGGTTGCTGGCCCTTGGGGGAAACCCGTAGCCATGGTGGTAACTCCGGTATCACCCAGTAAATCCACTGTGCTCATTCAGATCCCCACAGGAGTGGTACAGACCTTGCTGACTTTGCACCAAAGCTGACAAAGAGCACTCACACAAGCTACCATCCCAGCTCAGCAGTTAATGGGAATGTCTGACCACACAACAGTTGTTTCAAGGGTGATTTTGCACCTGAATGCTAAGACCTCTCCTCCTTTGTCCCTGCGGGCAGCGGCAGTAGCTCCGCAGATTTGCTATGCCAGAAAACAATTAGCAAACAATTCCTAACAATTGCCTGAGACGAGCTGTCACATTTTTTGAAGAGGTCATTGGGGTTGTTCAAAGTGTTGTAGATAACTCCTGGACTTGGGACAGCCAAAACACTTTGTACGTAGGTCTGTGCCCAGATAACATACTAAAGACGTTGAACTGGAAAAAGAGATCAAATCAAATCCTGACAGAACTGAACAGAAATGGTCACTGCAGCCAACTGAGAGCCGGGGGGGGCCACAGATGAGTAAGTGTGGAACAAACAAACCTGAAACCATCAAATCTTCATTCACCCTTTGGCAAGGACCAAAGTGAAAATAACTTCAAATGATGAGGATCACATCTGTATTTCAGCATTCAGTCCAGAAGCGGGCCTGTGGAAGTGCAGTAAGAGCGCTCACCGGGCTCCTCCAACCTGTTTATTCAGTGGAAGATGTTCAAGTAATAGGAAAGAAGCGCTGAGCTACACTTCTGGGTGCTAACCCGAACCACTGCTGTTTTGACAGGTTAGCCATCATGGACAGAGAAAGAGCTCCTGTTGTGCTCTTGCTGGCAGGTTCCTTACAGCTAATGCATTAACCTCTGAATAAACAAACGACGAAGAAAGGCCCTTTCCTAACCTAGCAAAGTACAAACACAGGCTACATTCTTCTGATTATAAAACCACAAATGCAGGACACACTCCTGGGAATGGGCTTGATACTTTTTCTCTTTGATTCCAACCTCTTGGGAAGATTAAATAGTGTCGCTGCCAGGTTAATACATAATGACCTCAATGTCTCGAAACATTATTGCATTGCAAATAAGACTGACATTTACATATTTCTCAGTTGCCCAAGGGTACAGGAGACATGTTTCAGGCGCCTGCACTGGAAGCATTCTGGAAGACAGCAGTGCAGCACGGTGCATGGAAAGCAAAGGGCTAGACACAGCGTTAATGAGCCAGGAGAGGAGGGTGGCTCCCTAATGAGCCGGCCCGAACCCTCTGGCCAGAGCAGCGAGCAGCTGTCAGTCAGCAGAGTGCTAAAATCGATTCTTCTGAGCTGAGCTGAGTGCTCCTGAGCCAGCGCAGGCTGCAGGGAACAGAGCCATCTCCCGTCTCCTCCTGCTTGGGCTCCCGCAGAGGAGCAGCAGGAGATGGGCTTGCTTTCTGAGCTCTGGAAGATGGCTGACAAATGGGAGCGGTTCGTGCCCGGGTCTCCTCGCGCTCACAGCCCCATGGTCAGGATGCCTTCCTCTCGCCCAGCTTGGCTCCACTCAGACGGCCAGGCCTTCCTCTTGCAGTATAAATGCCGTGCTCTCTGCGTGGGCTGCTCTCCACAGCAGCAGGCAGCCAGGCAGACCGGGAGGGACAGAGGCCCCGAGCAGAGGGGACCGGTGAGGGGACGTGGGCCCAGGCCCCTGGAATTACCGCGCACGAACCTGCTGACAGACAACTGAACTCCAGCTCTCCCCTCAGCCAATAAATCTTGCAGTGGTCTAATTTTGCAAGGAATGATGCCTCAGGGAAGGCCTGTGTGGTCCAGAAAAAGAGAAATTAAGCATGCTCAAAACCCCTAATTCTGCTTATCAGCTCCCCCTCCCACAGCCCTCCCACCCCTCAGCAATGGCAGCTGGTGAGGGAGCACAGGATGACATAGGCCACAGCAGCAAGTTAGAGGGCAGGACACAAGGCATGTGACTGGCCCACGGCCTCGTCAGGATGTGGGGGGGATCTCTGGGGAGTGGGATGGGATCAGATCAGATCATATAATGGGGCTGCAACCAGCCATAGAATCATAGAATCACAGCATCATTAAGGCTGGAAAAGCCCTCTCAGATCCTCAAGCCCAACCCCAGCCCATCCCACCATCCCCACGGGCCCCACAGCTCCAGCTCCCTGGGCAGCCTGTGCTGGTGCCTGACCACTCTTTCAGAGCATAAATCGTTCCCAGTGTCCAACCTGACCCTATCCTGGCGCAACTTAAGTCCACCACCTCTCATCCTATCACAGTTACCCAGAAGCAGAGGCCAACCCCTCTTCACTACAACTTCTTTTCAGGGAGCTGGAGACAATGATAAGGTCTCCCCTGAGCCTCCTCTGCTCCAGACTGAACCATCCCGTTCCCCCAGGTGCTCCTCACCTCCTTTGCTCCATAGACCCATATCCTTTTTGTGAGGGCTATGCACAGAGGCCACGCACCATCGCCATCTGGTTCTCCCCACAGTCTGGGAAAAGGAGTGCCTGCTGCCCAGGATCTGCTGCTGCCAGGGCTGGGAAGGGGCTCTGCCCACGGAGAGCACAGGGAATCATCCTGCCCTTGTCACCCTGGGACAGCAGAGCTCTGGTCGAAGCTCTCCAGACCCATGTGGGGCTTTGCACTGCTGCATGAACTTGTTTTTCCAAAACATGGAGAAGGAGAGCATGTGGTGAGGCTCCTTCCCCTGTGCATCATAACAGGACTTTAATTCGAAGCCTTTGCAGAAGACAAAGGGAGAGTTGTAGCTGTTTTATTTGGGGGTGGGAGGAGGTACCGCATCCAGGAAGCACCCTCCCCAGGGAGATAAGGGAGACCTGGCCACCCACGAGCCGTGGCTCGCCAGGAATCCAGGCTTCCATATGTACAAAGCTGGTGCCAGAAGTGTCGTTCCCATCATCAGCAGGCCACCCGCCCCTTCCCCCCCACCTTCCCTGCCTTCTCCCTCCTCCTCTCCTCTCCCTGTAACCAGCTGACTTCTTTCACAACCAGGAAACAATCAAACAACCTCTTCAGCTGCTTCGGCTCCTCCTCCTCCCCAACACCACCGTCTCCCCCTGCAAAGGATGCTGTCAGTACTCCCAGAGCCTGATGTGCTGTGCAGTGCAAAACTGTTATTCCAGCCTCCCAGTGGGGAATACCCTCTGGGCTGCAAATACCTGTGTTTCGTTAAGTAAATAATCACACAAGATAAAATATCCGTCTTGATGGTAGAATGGAGGGAGGGAAGAAGGAGGCAGACCCAGTGTGCATCAGACAGCACCCCCTGAATTTGTAGCGGGGGTATCGCAAGGCGGGTGGCAGTGCCACTGTGTGCCTGGTCTTTCTCCTGCAGGTAGATGGTGATACTTGCACCCACCGGAGGACAATTAAATGCTGGGCTTCAGAAGAAGTGATTCTGTGAGGGGCTGGGAGCAGGGGGAATGTTGCGTTTAGCTTGTTAAAATAGCTCTCACAAAGAGAATGGCTGGGAAACGTATTCAGTGCAACTCACCCAGGGAAAGGCCTGGAAAGCAGCCAGCTGTGCTGCTCCAGTCTTCCAGGGCACCGAGGAAGAGGAAGGTGGAAGGCCCTGGTGGAAGGAGAGCCGTTCCCGACTGTCCTTGGGGCTTTCTATGCCACTAGGCCCTTCAGAAGGGCTGACTGCTGTGGAAAAGCCCAGCTCCTGGGGAAAGCCTGCTGCCTTCTGCCCCTTTCCCAGGCCACTGAGCAGTTTATGGTAGAACCAAGCACTGACCTCGAGTGTCCTGGCGTGCTGCCTGCTTGCTCCAACCACCAGACTGCAGTGCTGCTACCTCCCTGCCACGAGGTCTCGTATGTTTTATTGCTCACCTGTTTAGGAGACTTCACACATTCAGCAAGGAGGCTTATAAACCTACTGGGAAAACAGAGGAAGGGAAAAGGTGAAGGAGAAGTTCAGCCAAGAGTGAAATGCTGAGGAGGTGTGGGAGCCTCAGGCTGGGCTGTGCCAGGGTCACCCAGGTCCATCACAGCCCATGGAGGAGGTGAGCAGGTAGCTTGCCCATGCCAGGGTCACAGGGAGGTTGGTCTGGGGTCACCTGCGGGGGCCTGCTGAGTGCAGGTAGAGCTGACAGTCAGCTTGCTCTACATCCACAGCTGTGAACTGGGCTTGGACCAGGGGTGAGAGTCTCCCAGATTCATTTCTCAGTCATTTATTCAGATATAATTGCCTGTCTGCCTGTCTTAAAGCTAATGACTGGATGTGAAGATTTCCAGTTAGGGTTTGTGAGAAGGTAATTACACTGCAATCTCGCTGTATGACTATTCCTCGAATGAAGATAAACTTGTTTGAGTAGGTCTGCACATCGCAGGAATCAGTTGTATTACAGAGACCAGGCATGGCAGGGGAGATAAGGGAATGTTTTCACTGCTGCTTTTTTATCTGCTGACCCATTAAAAGCTTTTCTGTCTGAAGGGGGTGAGGAGCAAGCCAAGGGGTTAATCCCACAGCTCCTCACCCCTGATGAACGTGATTTAAGTCTCCATCACAAGGTCAGGGCTTGGCGGGTGCCCTGAGCTGCCTTCCAGGTAGGTGCTGCTCTGCTTTGCTGAGATGCTCTGGATTGAGCTCCAGCTCCACGAGGCTGATGGACTTCATCCACAAAGGCCCGAGAGTTGGACGGAAATAGGCTGGCACAGCTGGAGCCTGGGGAGAAAAACTCAGTGAGAAAGCAGGGAGGAGACCACTGCACAGCTCACAGCAGCGGGACCAGAGGAGCAGCAGTGGATCACTGTGAGTTTGAGGCTGCTGCCAGAGCGGTGCACTGGCTGCGAGCAGAAGGTGCCTCTGGTCAGCACTGCTGTGTGTGCAGGCAGAGCATGCTGTCCCTGTGGGTGAAGCTGTCTCTGGCCAGCATTATCAGGGCCTGCAGATGCGCAGACATTCACCCTGTGATTAGAGGGCAGATTAACACAGAGCGTCCTCTCTAAACAGCAGCCAAGGAGATAGTGAAGTCCCACAGCAAGATAACTTTCCAGGCTCAATCACTTACAAGGCTGATGGCTAGATAAAAGCCCTCTTCCATTTTCAGGAAGTCCTTGCGTTTTCCAAGACTGTCGAGTGATGGGACTCTATACAAGAAAACAGCCAAGTTTATCCATGCCTGTCAGAACCTGAGTAGAAGCCCCATTCCAGTTTACACCATTTACCAGCAGCCTTGTCTTCTGAGGTCACTTCTGGGCAGTGCACACTCAGCCATCCCATGCCACAGAGCCAGCACTGTGACACTGCCCTGTCGGCCATCCCAGGGCACAGAGGCACCTCCCCTCTCTGCAGGGCTCTGCTCTGTTACTTTAAAGCTCTCACCCTTCTTCCAAGCACAAGCCGATGCACTGAGATCATCTCTCGGTCCCATCTAGCTGTTAAACCCCCTCAAATCTTTCTTGCTCAGCAGCACTTCATATAAATCCAGTAATGTGCATATCACTTTGGCTGCCAACTGCTTTTGGGTCAGGAGGGAGGGGGCTGTGTGGGGTTATTATTACAGTCACCGCTCCGCTTCCCTAGGGGATCCCAGGAAACCACAAGCTGCCAGCAAACGTCTGGAGGACGGAGGCATGTTGGGGACCCCTGGGAGTCAGCTGGCAGATCTGATGCACTGGCTATGGATTAACAACCCATTAGGGCAGGGGCTTGGGGCTGCATTAAGCAAATCCTTCCCCTCAGCCTTTGCAGACGCTAGCGATTGTTTCCTCAAAGCAAGGCAGAAGCGAGGCAGCTTCAGCACGGGGATGGTGCTTAAGCATCAGGCTCGCACCATTAAATATCGGTGAGGGCTTAAGGGCATTGCACAGCACTTCCCTAAGGGAGATGAATGATTTCCTGGGATGAACCCAACTGGCCCACTCTGTGCTGCATTTGCTTGATGTTGACGCGGCCAAAAGAACACTCTTCGGCATGAATAAAACATGCTTCTTGAGTAGCAGCAGCAACTAGTTTGTCTGGAAGAGCCCCTGACTATGACAGGGCAGAATGTGTGAACCTGTCTTTCAAGGAATCGCTGTCTGAGCTGCTTTCAGGAGCAGCGCAATGACAATTACTCCTCTCCTGCTGCGGCGGGGAGTCTGTGCTGGTGGACAGCGAAAGACTTTTCTTATCTGATTTTCTCCCTTCTGCAGCAATCATCTGGAATTGATGGCAAAACCCACCCTGGGGAGGCATTTTCCCCCGTGGGCCATTAGATCCCCTGCAGGGTCATGACCCGTTTGTCAGAGGTCTTCATGAGGTGACTAAGAAATGCATATTCAGATACATGATACGGGCACTGCCAGCAGCATCCTGCTTCCCACAGGGGCACAGTGAAAACTGAAATGAGCTGAAAGCTTCTGCTCAAAATGCAATGGGTTGGGGCATGCGTCCAGCCCCACCATTGCCTGGCAGTGGGGAGCATCACATACCTGCTGTGTGTGTGTGTGTGCCTGTTTGCCCACGGATCTGCAGCCAGGAGCACCACAACTCTTCTCTCAAATGCATTGAGACATCCAGGTGGAAAGGTTTTGATGGCATGAAGGCATGCTACCAGCTCTTCAGATGTGGGTTGGCAGCACAGCGAGACTGGTTCTCCGTGCCTGGAATTGCAGGGATACGGTGTGTTGAGATGGAAAAGGAGGATGGGAAGGAGCTGAAAATCTCTGCTCTGATGCCATGAAGCGCTCAAGTTTGCACCTAACATTGAGACACAGAAATCAGCCTTGCAGACACGGGGCTTCAAGTGATTAAGAGCATTCTAATGATATATTTACCTCCTGGAAAACACCATTTTATCCAAAATAAAATCTTTGCAAGAAGGAAAATTTAATTTACAGATCAAACAAAAATAGCCCTAATGAAGCAGTGCTGCACAGCTGGAAGTTTCCGATCTAATTTGTCAAAATGAACATTAATATTCTCTTTTCATTTGTGACTTCATCACTTGAACTGCATTTTGTTACAATACCATAATGAAATGAGGTCACTACGACAAGCCGCTCTTTAAAAAGCAAGCTATTGGCAGCGCTTCCATAAGTCAGAGGTATCACTGTCAAAACAAATTCCAAACTGCTGGAGCTGTCTGAAAACTGGAGATGAGGCCACGGCGGGGGGGGGGGAGCTGGGAGAGGGGCAGCAGGAGCTGTAAATCCTAGAGGAAAGGGAAGCCTTCCTTGCAGGGAAGGCAGAGAAGCTCCAGGTTGTTTTTTCTAGAGCCACGCTGGTTTCTCCATCATTGTGCCTCTTTAAGGAGGGAGGCAAACAACCCCAGCCAGGGCTAGCAAGGAATGGGCGATTCTGCCTTGGGGCCAGGCTGCAGTGCTCCCATTCTGCACTGTTTCGCACCCATCTGTTGCTCTGAGGCTCCTCTGCCCAGCGAGGTGGTGGGATACCACAGCAACTCAGGGACAGGGGAGGGCAGGGGCTGCGCTGGGCTCCCATCCCCTCTTCCCAGATGGACTTCTGTGGTTCGCAGGGGCTCGCCGCTCAAAGCGCTTCAATATCACCGAGCAGGCAGCTGAGGAAAGAGTCGATCAAAGTATAAACAAATTCTAAGTGCCTGAATCGAGAGAATGACACAAACTAACCCACCCCTTAAAGTGCCTGTGACCACAAACCACATCACTGCAGCAAAGGAGGCACACTTTTCTTGTTCTAAGTCATAAAAATTACTTACTGAGGTGACAAATTTATGGCTAGAGTAATTACACGATTACTTTATTATGTGCCACCAGCGTGAGAAATATATATTAAAAAGTCACTTATGTCCAAACCAAAAGGGCCAGCAAAGAATTATTGGAGGCAGTAAATAACTGTGACAAGTGCAATTATTTACTTGGTTGGAAGCTAGAATTTCAGATTGAAAAGCAGCAGTCTTGTTCAAAGGGCTCAGCTGCGGTGGCAGCGCTCGGTCCCGTCCCCACGCTGTCCCGGGCGCTGTGAGGAAGGCGATGGTGGGAGCTGCTGCATGAACCCAGCCTGGCTGTGTGCTCTCCAGCACAGATTCAGCCCTTCGTGTCCATGCTCTCACACAGAGCTGGGAGCTCTGGAGGATGCAGGTGGATTCTGCCCTGGGGGCAGCAGCACAGAGCCCTGCTCCTCTCCTTCTGTCCCTTCTTTGGGAGAACAAACCCAGGTGTGGCCTCCTCTGAGCAGTGAGCTCCCACTGGGCCACGCAGTCAAACAGCTCCTAGTGCTTAAAGAAATGAACACCCACCTGTGATGATGCCTTACATTGGGCTTTTTTGAGGTGGCACAAATCACAACAGGGAGAACTCATCCTGCAAACAGGAGTGACCAGCTGTAAAGAGAGAAGGCGGCAGATAGAAATACTTTAAACCAGTTTTGGATCACCCAAGAAAGGTAGCAGTCACAAACCAGTAGTAAAGGAGTCACTTACTCCCTTCCAAGGATCAGGGCTCACAGAACACCCCAAAGGAGCTGATTTCCAAGTGGAGATGCTTCCCTTGCAGCTGCCAGCCCTTATATGAGGTTAGGGAGGGGTGGGCTCTGGGTGTATCCGCAGGGGTATTGCTTCCACCTGTGCTCCCAGGGCTGGCTATGCCCCTTCACCAGGTGCTCCATCAGTGCTTCAGGCCCTGACCTAACTCATCCCATACACCAGTGCTGCACACTGACGAGGGCTGGGAGGGCGAGGGGAGGGGATGTGGTGGCTCCAGAAGAGGAAGGGGGACCTGAGATGTGGGCTGTGATGTGTCAGGGCCACCCCATCCACGGCTGGACCCCGAGCTGCAGTGCAGCCCTGTGCTGCTGATGGCAGCGGCCCCTGGGGTCTGCCTGATCCTGGGGCAACGCAGCGTGCTTACAGCTCTCACACGTGGTGACAAGTTAATCTCAGCTTTAATTTCTTCTGTTTTCATTTCACCGTCTGTAAAAGTACTTCCCTCCTAATGCTCAGTTCTACCGTCACCCTGACCCTCCGAAGCCGTTCTGCGAAACCCTGAGCGTGCCTCTGG
Source organism: Numida meleagris (assembly GCF_002078875.1). Taxonomy (NCBI): domain Eukaryota; kingdom Metazoa; phylum Chordata; class Aves; order Galliformes; family Numididae; genus Numida; species Numida meleagris. The sequence goes on from NC_034416.1 coordinate 851,378, forward strand.
TCTCTCGCTGCAGCCGGCTCCATTTGTGACTGTTAGATAGCAGATTGAAAATACAATTACTGAAAAGTACTTCTTTCTCCCTAATTCCTTGCCAAGACATGAGACTGGAGTTCTAATTCTTCCTCTGTCAGACGAGGGTTTCTCAGGACCCTGCGTGTAAGGTTTACCTATAAGGAATCGCCGTGTATCACGAGGGGAAACCAAAACTCTGAGCTCTCACCCTAGAAGGCAAAAATAAAATGTGTAAACATAATGAGGGTTTTAGCCCCATCCCTCTGGGTTCGCATCGCACATTCTTTTCCACTTTCTTTTCCTTTTTGCAAGGGGAATTGCTTCATTTGTTGGCTAACAGGCAAAATCGATGCCCGGTGAGCACGAGGACAGCCTGGGTGCTCTGTGTGGGTGCAGCATGCTGGGGCACTGCTCGGTCCTGCACCAGCCCACTGGGTCTCGCTCTGCTCTCATTCTGCCCCGGCGTGCGACTGGGGCTGGGGGAGCTGGGCTGGGTCGGGGGGAGGCTGTGGGAAGCCTTAGTACAGAGCTCGTCCCAGGAGCCCCAAGTGCCCCGGATACTAATTGCTAATAAATGTGCATGCTGAGTAGCTTTTGTTTTTCCAGCAGGATGGAATAACAGAGAAAATATGCGCAAGTCCCTGGACTTCAAGAGTGTGTTTTTCTTTCATTTATATTTACCTAATTACGCTGTCACAGACTGCTGAAAATCAGGCCCTCACCCCCTCCCCATGTCCCCAAAATGACCAAACAAGCAGAGCAGAAATTGTGCTGTGCTGACATTGCCGCCGGCCATGGGGGAGCCGAGGGGGGGATGCTCAGTGCTGTCCAGCTCCCCTGGGCCATCACTGGCACCATGGAAATAAAGCTTCACCCCCTACCTGCAGCAGGGAGGTGCAGCAGGGTGGAGGCAGGGAGAGGCCTTAGAGCTGTGTGCTGTGGGTGCTGGATCCAGGGAGAGGCACCGCAGGCGGAAATATTGCACGTTGCCATCCTCTCAGCAGGAGGAACAGGCAGCTCTGCTCTTGCAAGGTGCCCGAGCTGATTTGCAGAGCGTGGCAAAATGCACCCAAGTGCTGACAGATTGGTCCAAGAGCTGCATCCAGCCCCAGCGCTCCCAGCTGAGTGCCCGTGGCCTCAAGATCTGGAGGAGCTCATGGAGAGAAGAGGGAGTGGGAGAGGTAAAACACAGGGTTGTGGCGCGTGCTTGTCGTGCTGCTCCTCTGAGTAGATTGCAGAGGAGTAATTAAACGATTCTGTCAGATTAAGCTGTGAAAAGTGGGGGTCAGGCTGCATTGAGGAGCACGGGTCGGCCATGGAGGCCAGGCCAGCCCCGTGCAGTGGCTCACTGGGGAGGGAGATGTCAGCACTGAAGTGTTTTAACTTATTTGCAGCCTCAGAAGTTCAGAGCTTTTGTCAACAGGGTGCAGGAGAGGGGCTGGCAGGTTGCGCTGCTCATTCTAAGGTGAACCACCGGCACCACTTGACTGCCCTGTGTCACAAGGCAGCTTTGTTAATCTACTTAATTCCAAAGATATTTATTAGATCCAAACCTCCAGAGGTGCTCCGTAGACGTGGACCTGCAGCACAGTGCTGGTTAGAGCAGGAGATGGAGCTCTGTGAGAGGCGTCCTCTGCATTCCCAGAATGAGAGATGAGCAGAAACCTCACCACGGCCCACAGGTGTGGGGCAGAATGCCTTCTGGGCGTCATTGCAAACGTGAGCATGTATTCCAGCATGCATATTACTTAGTCCAACTGAAAGAATGCAAAACCAAACAAACAAGCAGAAAGTCCTGCGGTGCATCGTGTTTTTTTGCACAGAAAGAGCAGTGCAGAAGGAAGGCAACGTGGACGTTACACTACAGAGCTGTGGGGTTCTGTAAGAGCCAGGGTGAGGCTGGGCGCTGTGCTCACCCCATACAATGGGCCCCGCTCCGTTCCCATTTTCCTCCCAGTTTGCAGAGGACAGGGAAGGGCTCTGGTTTTACAGAGCCTTGGATGACGGTGCAAAAGAAAATGCAAAAAAGCCAAACCTGACCAGGATTTTCCCGTGCTAATTAGGTACAAAACACTGGTTTTACTCCTCCAAAGCTTGGATGAATCACGGTCCCAGCCCAGGAGGAGATCGATTTCCATGTACAAACATAGCCTAAGGTCTCAGGATTTCCTCCCCTCATTGCAGCTCTGGCCAATTTTGTTCTTGAGATAGAAACTGATGGAGAGAGGAAATGTTAAATTTGTGTGGGAGGTGACTGGGGCTTGTTCAGAGCTGGGCTGGGGGTTTGCAGCAAAGCCCTAATTGTGGCTCCTGATAACAGGAAAGCTTAAGCACATCGCTGCTTTGTTGGCTTCAAACCCGGTCCGACAATTAAGCTTGTTTTTAAAAAGCTCCATTTCACCTAATCTGCTTTGTGACCTTTATCTTTCCAAGCCCTGATGGCTGCAGCCCACCTCGGTGCGTGCATGCTGAGGTTTGCAGTGAGCTTTGCAGCAGGTGACAGCAGCACCGTGGCTGTGCAGCCTGGGCAGAGGCTTCCTCCCATCAATGCTGCACCTCAGGCTTGCCCTTGCATTAAGCCAACAGGTAAGAGAAGCCTCCTTCCATCCAGGGTGGGATGCACATTCACTCCTCTGGTTTGAGATAAGCATCCGTCTGAAAAGTTGCATGACTTTTTCCAATGCAGCTGGGAGTTTTTTAGGAGCGTGGCTGGGTTTCCTCTCCCCACGTGCAGAGGAGCTGCTGGGGTTCTGCAGGGCTGGCACAGGGCTGCAGGGGGGTCCCAGCACACACAGACCCCCCCCCAGCTCTGCCCTCTGATGTGAATGGGGGCTGCTGCCCCTTAGAGATGCACTGGTACCCGAGTGCTGGCGGCACAGCCCGTGCAGCACTGCGCTTTGCACAGCATTTAAGCCAGCAGCGTGCGGCACAGTAACCACAACTGCACACACCGTGTGTACTTACAAATACAAATGTGTGCACATGTATTTACATAAAGAAAGCACAAGAGAATTGAGTCATTGAGGAAGAGTAAAGCCAGCGGTGGGGTAGTAGTTAAAAGCGGGTTTATTGAAATCGATTTGCAGGGCGCAATGCAGCAGGATGTGCTGTGAATGCAGCAGTGAGCTATCACAGCCAGTTCTGAGTGGGGCTCTGGGAAACCCAGCCCTGTTTTCCTTCTGCCTCTGCACCATGCAGCTCAGGAACGATGCTCGCCTGCGAACGCCTCGCTGTTATTTCCACGTGTTGCTCACGGAGCTGGGGCGCAGCAGGCCTGGCACCGGATAGGGTTACTAAAGCATTCCAACCCCCTTCTCACCCACAGAAATGGGCTGGTTTCCTCCAAAAATTAAAACCACCTCCTTGGATTCCTCCTCTCACCGTTCCTCTCCCGCCTGTTCCCTGCCCAGGCTGTGCTGCAGGACATGTGGGTTCGCAGTGCCGCTGCCCATTCCCTGCACTCACTAATGACACCGTAGGCAAATCACACGTCTACCCTCCTCATGAATGGGAATGGATGGCCCCAGAGAGCCACAAGCATGTGCAGCAAGGGCCCATCAGCACAGCACAGCACAACCAGTGGCCTTTCAGGGAGCCCGGTGGCACCCAAGAGCATTTCCCGGGTACTTGGGTTCCCTGAGCCCTCAGTCCCCCTGTGCCCTCCTCCTCCCCATCCCCTCCTGCCTCAGTGCTCAAGGTGCTGGGCAGATCTTGCTGCAGAGCTGCTGGGTTCTGTTGGTTTCTCCGTGGATCCAATTAGCCGAGGAATTTGCTCCTTTTTCTGGGCTCTTTTTTTATTCTTGTGAAATGAATGCACTTCAAAATATGTACGTATATTCCTTTGCTTTGAGATGAAATTTCAGAGGCGAGGCTCTGCACACACACTCCAGCCTCTTTCTGCCTCAAACACTTGTTATATCCATACATGCATAAGAGCTGAGTTACTCCGTGAGCCCCCCTCTGTGCCCATGCTCCCCACAGCTCTGCAGCTCCTCCCCCCGCACTGCGAGTCCCCTCCAGCTCCATCCAGCTCCATCCTCCCGTAGCTGCCACCTGTCCCCAGCCCCTTTGGAGGAGGTGGCACTGGTGGCACTGCCGTCGGGCTGCCTCACAAGAAGGCTTTGGTTGTGGTGGCTCCACAAAGCCCTCTTTCATTTCAGAGCAGCAGAGAGAGGTTGCACTTGTGGATCTGTCTGGCAAACCACTCCAGAAGGCGTTTGCAAGAGGCAGACAGTGCTGCCAAGAATCTCATTACACACCCTGCTTCACTGCCTGGTCCTCCCCGGGAAGGATGCTCCACAGACAGCCTCCCCATAAAGCACACACCAGGTTGCGGTGCTGGTGGAGGTGCTGCTGCAGGGCTGGGGGCAAAGAGCCACCCTGGGCAGCCCCAATTCCTGGCAGACCCACAGAGCCCAGGAGAAAACCCACACCCAGAGGGTGGGAGAGGCCCAGGAGGGATGCGGAGGAGGATGCAGGAGGAGGATGGAGAATCCAGCCCAGGCTTTGTGCACAGCTTGCAGCGGGCTGGGAGGGGGCTGCAGGAGTGCAGCCAAGGCTGACACCCAGACAGGGCAGCCATCATTGGGAAAACTCACAGCTCAGCCTCTCTGTCTTCATTTAGAGAATTTCCACGCAGCCAGGAGCTGAAGCGGGGCATTGCTCTCCTGTGAGCACCACTACTGTGAGCTGCCGGGGTCCATAGAGGAGTTAATGTGAGGGTGCAGTCAGAGATCTCTCTCCCTCGCAGCGCTTCATTAATAATTTTGCGGTGAAACAAAGCGAAACCATCCAAGTTTGGTGACAATTTTCCCACAGTCATACGCTGCTCTGATTCATTTTCATCTGCAGATTTAAGTGGTAATGGCCTGACCACAGAACATTTCCTGGGGATTAATCATGGCTGGGAAAGGGCCACAGTGCCAGGCTGTGCTCCAGGTGCCCCCAGATCCTCTCTCTTTGGCAAGAGTTAGGCAGTGGTGTGGTCACTCCACTCTCACTTCACCGCTGCAATTACCAGCTGAACAATGCTGATCAACAGCAGCACTCAGACACTGAGGTGGTACACCCTGCAGAAACCCACATCTCTGCTGTGCCCGTGGCTGTGTGCCATGGCAGAGCACAAGCATGTGGGCACGGGCAGGGGTGGGCACCCATGGGAAAGCCCCTACTCACCCACCAGCTCCCCCTGCCCCTCCTCTGTTCTGCACCGGGCTGCCCAGCAGGCTGACAGATGGACAGACTGCAGAATATCCCTCGGTTTCAGACTACCCACTTCCCTTCCAGTAAATGAGTCAACACTGGAAAATCAACTCCCAGGACAACATTCATGCAAATACCATTTTTCCATGCACAAACAAGAAATTCCTGGTCAGTGGCGGTGCAGGATGGGGCGGCCCCTGACTGTGCTTAGGAGATGCTGGGCTCCAGGTGATGCCGGGTTTCCAGTCCAGTTCATTGAGGGAAGAGCAGCCTGGGCACGAGCTGTGCATCGATTGCGGTGCTCGCAGCTGGGGCCATGCGGGGTGTCCTGCAGCCGGGTTCAGGCAGGCTCTCCCTCTGCCTTTTTCAGCCTCCGACTGGATGCAGCATGCAGAACCAGCCCAAGACAGGGAGCCTGCGGGGTATTTCTGAGTCTCTTTCGCTCTCGTGTTATAACACACAGCTGCCAAGGGGGAAAAAAAAGCCGATCCCCGCAGGTTTCTAGCCCACAGCACCATGGCTGCAGACGACGGCCCCACGGCTGCTGCGGCTGCGGCCGGCGCTGCTCGGGGTCCTGCTGCTGTTCCCGTCCCCGTGCCACATGTCTGCGCCTGGCTGCCGGCCACGGCCTCGCAGGCAGCGAGTGCAGCTGGGCTTCCAGCCCTGGTGCTGCCAAGTGTCTGCCGGGAGCCAGGCCCTCGGCCCGCCCGCACTGGGACTCCGCGCTGCCCTGTGCTGCAGGACCCAGTGGCTTTCGGGGCCACGACGCTTTTCTTTCCTGCTCGTCTCTTTTCTCCTCCTTTGTACAGGCTGGAATTGAACCTTTTAAAGGCTCCTTCTCATTGTCTGGAAGGTTCCTCAGTGCTGCGTCCCCATTTGATTTCCGCAGGCGGCGCAGCCTCCGACCATCATTTGGATTTACAAGGCATCCCGGCGCACGAGCGCTTGCCTCCATCTCTTGTCCGTGTTTTTGAAATTGAGATTCTGCCTCCCTGCACGATCAAATCTTTTATTTCTGATTAAAGCTGTCAAAGAAACAGCTTTCCGCCTGCTGAAAATTCAGATTAAAAAGAAAAAAAAAAAATCCACATTGGGCAAAGAAGTAACAATACCGTTTTCATTGACCTAAGGAAAGGAAAACACCATCAGCAGTCCCGATTTTTCATCTGTGCCTTTCCCCCCGCTACTCTTTTTTTTTTTTTTCTTTGCAGTGATGTGCATCTTTTGGAGACGCAGCCCCACGTCAAGTCTTCCCATCAGGGAACTTTCATTTTCAAAGTATCAAAAAACCCTTCTGGAAAATTCAAAGGCAGATTCCTCCTGTAACGCTTGCGACTGCTTCGGCCCATCCAGACCCATCCCATCGCGGGGAATAAGTAAATACATGTTTCTGGTTTGATCGGGTAGTATTTTCCAGAACCATCAAAAATCATCATAAAATTCCCAGCTAGCTTCCCATTGCTCAGGCTATCAATTACCGACACCTTGGCAGACAGCACCCTCCTGCTTTGCACATTCTTAGTAGTACAAACTTCTCTGCAAACAATAGGACTAAAAGGGAAAGAGGAAAGGACAAATTAAAAAAGCATGCTGTGAGCTTAAACTGGAGGCTTGACACTGTCAGCACAGCCCATATGGAAAAAATAGACCTTTTCCATGGCATAGCAACATGTTTCTTCATAAAGGGGATTGCACACACATGTAAAATATATGTGAGGATGAGGAAAGCGCGCATGTAATAGATACTGCATCACCACAGTGCCAGGTAGTTCCAAGATTACGAAAGCTGGGCAATTCGGTGCAGATATTTTATAGACTGTTGCTTCAAATGGCTTAAATATATCGTGTAAGAGAAGATGGCCAAGGCAGTAATGTTTGCAGCCAATCTTGTTAAGGTAATGAGGAGGGTAACTGAATCTGCAGTCTGTAAGGGGCAAGTTGTTTGTCACGGGTCGGGAAGGGGGAGATTTTCCAATGACGCCTGGCATGGGCGGCCAAGGGAGTTATGGGGTGGGAATGGTTGGCCCCAGCAGGGCTGCCGGAGCCGGCCACTGCTGGTGGAGGCTATCAGCAGCTGTGATGTAACAGTCCGACTGGGAAACATGGAAAAACTCGTGCTCTTGGTGAGAACTGATGGCCTCCGAAGCTGCGGTCATCTGCAGGGAGGGTGGGTCGCCTCCATGGCCCATGGTGGTTCATCTCTGGTAGAGCTGGGTCACCTCCACTGGCTCGTGGTCATTCATCTCTACTGCAGGTGGCTCATCTCCAGTTTGTTGTGTTTCATCTCCAGGAAAAGCATCCCATATAGCCACACTCAACCTCACCCAGGTTATGGAGGCCAGGAGGCTGCACCAAGCATCTGGACCACTGGACTCACCCTGGTCCATCGGACTGGTCCTACTGGCTGCGTGGAGCCATCTACCTCAATACCAGTGCAAACAGCCTTGTGAAGCCACCCATCAGCCATTGGGAATGGAAAGCAGTGATACTCATGGTCACCCATCTCATTGCTTGTTTATGGAGGAAGGGAGAACTCCCATCCCAAGACTTTGTGGCCCTTGAAGGTGAGTGCTGGGTGTTGCCAGCAGAGGTGCTGGGGCTGCAGCAGGGATGGCCCCAGAGGATGCTCCAGCCCTGCACTCACTGTCAGGGCAGGGAGGCACCATCCTGGCCATCACAGACCCCAGAGCACCGCTCCTGGCAGGTTCCTTGATCCAGGTGACCACAGGGCAGCGTTCACAGCTTCTGGGTTTAATATTCATGCTTATAGTACATGTGCATTTATTTAACAGGTCTGGGCCACGCAGCCAGCATTTGCCAAAAAGAGACAATCATCCTTCATTTCACAGCTGTGACATCATTAGGTCATATTTCACGGATATGATGTCACTACTGCGCAATACGACTTCTTATTTTCAAAAGGTTTTTATTAATGCTGAGGTTTTTTGTTTTTTTTCCTCTGGTCTGGCCAGAACATCTGGAGCCGGGAAACTTCAGAGTCCAGAAATATTCACAAGATGTAGCAGACAGAGTTACAACCCGCAATATTTCTTTGAGAAGAAGAGAACAGATAACAATGTGGGGAAGCAGCAGTCACAACCAACTGCTACAAGTCCCAGCACCGCACAGCGTGGGAGGGAGCAGGAGATGCTGAGCTGAGGGCGATCCCACTCCTTCAGATGGCTGCTCTGCCACCAGCGGGCTGCTCACTCAGTGCTGGGATGGACCTGGTGGCCGTGAGATCCCTTCAGCCCGGGCCCTTCAGAGCAGACATCCAACGCCATGGCAGAGGCAGCACCAGGACATCTACGTGGGGGAATATTTGTTTCTCAGCACCTGGGGACAAGGTGGTGGCACCTGGGGTCTGTTCCTCTCCCTGGTGCTGGTCCCTTCTGTGCCCAGCCCGGGGATGTGGGACAATGTCCTGCTGCTCACCTTGGGGGGTGTGGGGACTGGAGGGACATTGGTGTGGCATGGGGGGCATGCAGGGAGCTCACTGGGCCTGGGGCCGGGGCTGGGGCTGGGGCCAGCCACCAAGAGGACACCATGGGGCGCACAGGCAGAGCGTGAGTGGCACCTCCAGAGATGAGAGGTCTGTCCCTCTGCTTCCCAATAAAAGCATCAATCCTTCCAGAAAACAGAAAAACAGGGGAAAGGGAATGGAAAGGATGCTGGGGGCGAAGATGAAGCAGGGGAGATATTGCTCCTGGTAGGCAGGAAGGATTAGGGGCACTTCTGGAGGAGGTGGGGCAGGAGCTGTGTGCACAGCAGCCCCACAGGGCTCGGGGGTTCTGCGGTGGTCAGGGCTCAGAGTGGCCGGCCCCACGGGCACAGCTTCTCTGCAGGACCACAAAACACAAGGTGGGAGAAGGGCCTGGGTGAGCGTTCATCTGAAATCTCTAATTAATATATTCCAGCTGCATCCCTTTCGGGTTCCCTTTCCAGCAGTGCTCATGCAAGTGAGCACAAAGAGTCCCAGACAATAGATGTTAAACGCTTTTTCCATAAGCCTGCGCAGCAGAAGCAGGAACTCAAAAGCGTTACTGTCAAGGGAGAAGACCACATCGCTGGTGTGACCATGCGCAGCCCGGCTCAGGCTCCAAGCAGTGGGTCACCTACTGCGTGCCAATCCCGATAAATGTCACTGCCTAATTCCGAACAATGAAAAATGGCCTGAAAGCTGCAGCCTTTGTGGCACGCTGCTGTGCAATGCCAGCTCCAGGCGTGCTGTCACCCAGCGCCGGGCGGGCAGATGCTTGCAGCCCTGGGAAGGGGGATGCCCTGGGATATGGAGCGGGTTGGGTGCAGCCCGGGCAGCTCAGGTGGCCGCCGTCTGCCGGGAGAGGAGAGCAAGGCTGCGGAATTAAGACTGACAAGCTGACGAGATAAACCGGTCAGATAAAAGGATGACAGAAATAATTTTACACGGCATTACTGTGAAAAGCTAATTTATACACAGATGAGTCCATGACAGACTCAGTGGAGGGTGGCAGACGAGCGGGGAATGAAGAGCACTTCATTTATTGCCTGGAACAGGAGGGGGAGTGTGAGGAGTTAGCTGCCTGGGACGTCTCTCTCTCTCTCTCTTCCTCTTTCTCTTTCTCTTTGTGAAGTTATCAAACTTTATCTGGGTGATTTTCTGCAAATTAGAGCAAGAAAACCACCGCATCTGTCAGTGTCCCTGCTTTGCCCAGGCCCACGGGTGAGAGTTCGGGATGACTTTGCAAAACACAGCCCCGATTTCCCCTGCAAAAAAACCCCACAGAAGGCAGGCAGAAAGGCAGCCGTATTTCTGCGCCATGTGGAGCTTTCGCTTTGCTTTTCAGCTGAGCCAGAGTCACCATTCTCCCTCTTCAGCTTTTTTTTTTGGCTTAGTGCTGTGACCAAGCACTGAGTGCCCCCCTTCTCCTGGGCACTGCCCAACCTTGGCCTGGGGCACAGCAAACCTCCCTCCATTTCCCCACCCCCTTATCCCTCCCCAGCTCTGCAATCCTCACCAGGCTCTGGGTGAGCCCCCAGCCCCCCGCTTTGGGGCTGCACATCCCAGAGAGGCTGCGGCCAGCCCAGCCCAGGCCCCAGCTGTCCCGCAGCCCCAGCCGCCTTCTCTCACCCCATTCTTGGCACCAGCGTCCCGCACAGCACTTCATATTTTATGCAGACCTGACAGCCTCAGCCCTCTTTGCTTTTCTCCCAGGCAGCAAAGCCGTGCCCAGCCTTCATCTGCCGCACAGAGCAGGGAGAGCAGGGGAGGTGCCGGGGATGCTGCGTGCCCATCCCCTCCTGCCGCTGCCCCTGCAGCCTCCTGGCACGCAGAGCAGCTCCGTCGCGCCCTGTGCTCTCTCTCAGCCGTCCCTGAGCAGGCTGGCTGCTCTGCAGCTGCCAGAACAATAGTAATAATACTAATAAACCTCCTTCACGCTGAATACTGCAGGCTGTTGGCAGGTCCTTCTCACACAATTAGCATTTCTCGTCAAGCAGGGGGCTCACAGATTGCACATGCTGGTTAGTGTTTTGCAGAACAGACTGAAACCAATATGGCCCTCCCTGTGCCATCAGCTGAAAGTGGCTTCCCACTGGGCCGGGCCCAGCACGCCATTCCCCAGCACAGCCCTGGGCTCTGGGGACCAGGCAGCTCTCCCAGCCTCCCAGATGCCCCTCGGCATGCTTGCACCTTCCCCAGTGTGCATGGGCTGCAGACAGCGAGTGGAATACTCGGTCTGCATGGCTGCAGTAAGGGATGTTGCAGGACTGGTTTCTGCCATTGCAAGGGCAAAGGTGGCCCTACAGGCAGAGAAAACACTGCCTCTCCTTCATGGGGCTCAGAGACTACCCTGTCCTTGCTCAGAAAAACTGCTCTGGTGGGCTGTGGGGCTTGGACACAGCACTGAGATGATGGAGAACTTGGGTTTGGATCCCCAGCACAGCTCTGTGGGTTGCAAGAGTGCAGGGCGCATCTCTGCAAACCATTGCTTGCCACCTTGCTGCTCACCAGCTTGATGATGACGACGAGTCCTGAGTGGGCTCTGAGCCTGCTGCAAGTGTGGGATCAGGCAGGTAAGATACATCCCATGTCGGGGCCTTTGTGTGCTGCCGTGGCTCAGCTCGTGCGCAGTCCGCTGGTGCAGCTCAGCAGATGCACAGTAGCTCCTTAAACCGGAATAACCCCAACCCCATCCTCAAAGTGACACTTGAAGAGAGCCTTAAACTTATGTCTGCCTGCGTAGGCTGGACCTGTAAATCTCACAGTAGATGCTGGACTTCTCTCCATGCTGTTAAACCAATGTAAGCCCATCCAGACAGCAGCATGCACCATGATTAATTGCCTTGCTTTAAAACTCCTATTTATAGACAAGCACTGCGAGCCCGTTGCCAGCGATAAGGGGCTGGCCAGGCTCCTCCCTCCCGAAGCAGCCAAACCCCATTGCTATCCCATGGCTTCGGGCTGTCCTCTTGGCAACTCAGCTCCAGCTGCTGCCACAGGCTGAGGGGGACGGGGACAGCACCCCATGGGACAGCAGGGCTGGGGGACAGCATCAGACCCCAACAGGGTGAGGAGCTTCAGAGCTCAGCACCTGCGGGAGCCGGGAACAGGACCCGAGGGTGCATGTGATCTCTGACCTTGCATCACCCAGCAGCGCTGGGCTTTGCCTGCAGCCGGTGCTGGGCTGTGTGTTGGCAGGGCTGTCCCAGGCCCATGCAGACCTGGGCTGCTGTAGGCAGCTGGGCGTGTTGCACTGGGAGCAACATGTCTGGGGGGCAACGCTCCACATCAAACAGGTTCCTACCCTACAAACATTTTTCTTTACCCTACTTTTTTCTTTTAAAAGAAAAGTCGGAAGAAGAAGAAAGAAATCCATTCCACCCTCTGCTTTTATTTTCTCAAAAGCTCCAGATCTTATCAACAAAGCCTCCTTCCTTTCTGGCCGGCCTGCGGCTGCTGACTGACAGCGCAGGGGATGAAAAGGACAGGTCCCTCTGAATGCCAGCAGCTGGAGGAGCCGCAGCCGCTCCCAGGCTGATTCCTACAGGATGGGTTTCTTCCTCCTTCCTTCTGGGGCGGATCCCGCTCTGTGGGTTTGCTGGGAGTGAGGGATGCGGGCACTGCTGCCCAGGAGCATCGTTGTGCCCTGCTCCTCCTTCCATCCACAGGGCAGTGATGCAGCCCCGGCGCTGGGGTGTCCCTGGGGCTGGGGAGACAGCGAGCAATATTTCCACCCCATGGGCTTGTGGTGAATGAATAGCTGTGCTTGTGCTGGTTGGCTTGGGAGGGATGCGAACGTGTTCGGTGGGGAGCAAAGCCCCGTGCACATGCACACACACACACACAGGCTGGGGAGCGGAGGGGGAGGGAGGCATTTACACACACACGGAACAATCCCTATTTGTCTCCAAAGACAGACCCCACTGTTGGGTTTCCTGGGGTCATGCAGCTGCACGAACATGTGGAAAAGAAATGTATCTCTCCTAAGTACTGGACATACATGTAATTCAATATATTGCTCCCATGTGCAAGAAATCCACCAAACTGGCCCCATTTCAAGTCACAGGGAAATACAGAGTATCAGACAAGGAGGCAAACCCACTCTTAATTCGATTCATTTCATTTTAATTGGGTCGGACCTGCATTGCGGTGTCAGAGGCTCTTGGGGTGCAGACACAGTGGGGTGCGCCAAGTCCCCACCTGTGCCCCACTGCAGGCAAAGCCCAAGGGTCCCCCTGCTCCGTCATTGTCCCCAGGGTACACCACAAAGCCCTGGGGGGGTCCCTGCCCCACACTCCCACACCTCAGCCCCACACCTGCTCCGCAGCCACAGGACGAGGAGAACCCATCTGACTTCCACTAACGACGCGGTGAGGACATGAACTGCAGTTACCTCATCTGAGCGTTAAATGGATTTTTCCATTAAGAGGGGATTTTTTTTGGTCTTGTTTTATTGAAAAGGAATTTGCAGTAATTAGCTCTTACGGGGGATTTCACTGTTCTCTCTCCTCCTCTAAAGCATAAAACACTTATTACAACACATTGTTTAACATGATATCCACTCCCAGAGATTTTTCTTTCCTCATGCGACGATCAAGCCCTGCTTTTGGACTTCAAGGCCCTAAATCTTCCTGCAGACTCAAGCCATGCCCCGGTCCCCTCTGGCTGGATCCGCATTTATCTTTTCCCTGCAGTCCTCTGAGCGGCTCGAAATGAATGAGCTTGCAAAATGAGGTGTTTTTTTTTAACTTCCCTCTGCTTTGTTGGATTATCGTTGGTAGGGACTTTCCCTGCCCGCTTCCGCTGTCACTGACAGAGCAGCCGCCCACGTGGTGGCACAGGACAAATTTTCCCTGTGGCCATTCACCCCTCCCAGCACCTTTGCCTTTGTTCCACTGCCCTATATTTAGAACTCTGGGCTTTGGCTTCTTCATGGGAGAGCAATGGGAGTGGAGCAATACATCCCTGCCTTGGCTCCTGCTGCTGCAGGAGGGAGGGATGTGGTGGCGCAGCCTGGGGACGTGCTGTACCCTGCAATGGGGCACTCCAACACCACAAGGAGACCTGTCCCCATGTCACTGCTGCATCACGACCACTGCAGGGCATCACCAGGTCCTCATTCATCCCCCCCTCCCCACTGCTGGCCAGCTTTTCCTGATGCTCATCCCACATTTTCCTTTTCTCAGTTCCAAGTCTATGTGCTGCTTGCTGGGCCCCCTTGGGCCAACCTCACCCACTCCCCTGCTACGTGCCACTTGGGCTCCGAGGCGCCTTGCAGATGGTTCTCATACCCCTCCTGCAACCAGCAGGCTGAGCTAGATGCAGTTAAGTTGTTAATGCAGTTGGGCATAGTGTAAGTTAGCTTCGTTCGAGTGCAAAGATGAAAACCACTGTGTGCTGTGAGCGCTTATTATTGTTGCTATTATGCAGCTCTTTTAAACTTGCCGTATAAATCATGCCCTCCAGCTCCTTGATTACGTTCCTGGCTCTCCTCTGAACTCGCTCCAATCCATCAGCATCGTTCCAGCCCTGAATGCAATATTGCAGGTGCAGGTGGGGAAGCTGAGAGCCCCCCATCCTTGGGGGTGCCCATGCAGGGACCCCGTGCCCGCAGAGCGCCCGTGCTGCCAGAGCGGCTGCAGACAGCGCTGCACGCTAACGGCTGCTCTGGTTGTGCTGTCATTTCCCATTAGAGGCCTTGGTAACTGGCGCTTCATGAGGCTTTGCAGAATAATTTGTATGTTTAATACACCTCGAAAGCCCATGTTGGGCTGCAATTAAGGCAAGGGGGAGGGAGAGGAGAGAAGAGGAAAAGCCACCTCCCGCTGGCTGCAAAGAACCTGCTGCTTTCTGCGGAGAGCGGCTGCCATTGAGGATGCCAGGCAAGCTGGAATTAGAGGCAAAAGCATAATCTGTCATTTGCAAAGCATGGGCTGGTGGGAAGAGAAATGAGGGGCTCGGGAGCTCCCACGAGGAGGTCAACACGTGAAGAGCTGCATTGCTCTGGGGGTCCAGAGCCCGGGACATGGTGGGGGGAGGCATAGGGCTTGGCACTGGTCCCTGCATAGGGGATGCTGCAGGTGGGGCTGAAAACCGCTCCAGGGACGGGAAATTCATCTTCCTGAGCACCGCTGGGCAGCTTTCCTCTGGTTCATTTTTGCTTCTGTTATACACAAATGTTTGAGAAAATAAACAGCAGCAAATACGAGTGCCCCCTCAGCCACCCAGCTGCCGGGTTCGGAGCGCACCCCGGCACTGAGCAATTCATCCAGGCGGCAAATAGAGAAACTCCCGGGGCCGCGGGCACAGGGAAGCTGCACAGCTCTCCTTATTTCTGCGAACGCAAACACTGCTCCACATGAGGAATTATGAACTGCCGGGAGTAGAAAAGTCTCGAGTGAATTATTCAGCGTGAATTACTCTTTTAGCCCCGCGCCGCTGCAGCATGCTCTGCCGGTCGAAGGGAGTTTCCGCTCATTCCAGCTAGCGCGGGGCGGGTGCCTTGGCTGGAAGGTGGCAGATGCAGAGCAACGGGCACGTGGCCATGGGCAGCACCGAGCCCCTGTCTGCTCCCTGCCTCTGCTGGTCCCAGCCACCAGCTCCCAGCACAAGCTGCTGGAGCTCAGCACACACCGGGGGCTGGGCGTGGTGCGGGGGCACTGGGAGGAGAGGGGCAGGGGGCTGCAGCTCAACCATGAGGCAGGCAGGAGGGATAACTGCAGGAATAGAGCTGAGTCCTCGCTGTAAAAAGAGCGCAGATTAAATATTCCTGAAAGCTAATCAAACGTAGCGGTGTGTGGGAGCTGAGCATTATCTGAAGCCATCAGAAATATTCCGTTTATTTGTCAAGTGCCGCATCTCTGGGTGCTTCCTCAGCATCCCTGTTCAGCTCTATGGGAATTCATCTTGGACGGAGCCATGACACTGCTGTTTGAGGAGCATACAGAGTCCATCAGGACCCCCCCGCCCCCAGCAGCTCAAGTGGCTCCAGAGCAGCAGAGCCACAAGGCAGCACCATGCCAGGTTGCCACTGAGCCTTGCAAAACTACTTGAGCTTCACCCTCTGCTCCCCCAGCCTGGGGATGCTCCCTGGGTGAAGGCAGTACTGCCGTTATCTCCCGAATGCACTTGGAGATCATCAGCCAGAGACGTGATCCCCCTGCAGCAGCAGCCCTGAGCTGCCTGAGGAGCTGAGCCATGCTGCTCTCACTCAGTGGGACACACTCAGGTTGTCCCATTGGCTCTGAGGTGCTCGTGTGAGTGGCACTGCTCTATGAGATCGATGGGAACGAATCAGCTTTTGGTGGTGGCTGCACCATGGAAAATCCCAGCGAGCGTTTTAACAAGCTTCCATCAGACCTCACATCTCATACCTAGCACCTGGCTGTGGAAAATCCAGTTTCCACAGCTGTTTTTTTCTTTTGCTTCGCTGCAGATCACAGCACATGGGGAGCATTCACTGCACCCGTGCCATCCCTCTCGAGATGGGCACACATCCCTGGCTGCCCATAACGTGGCACCCTCCTCCAGGCCCGCATTTAACTGACAGAGACTTGAGCCCCTGCATTGCCAGCATCCCAGCCCAGGCTCCCAGGATCTGGACAGATTCCTCAGGGCTGGGTACGCGTTCTGTCTCTACGCTTTGCTCCAGCCCAGCAGCCCTCACCAGGTCTCTTCTAGATGATGCTTTTTCCTGTGCTCCGCTTACGGCTGTTGTTGCCAGTAATCTCCCAGCGCTGCCCCCCACCAGTCCCCCAAGCTGTGATTTACGCCCCTCATATCCTTGTAGATAGTTATCAGATCTCGCCACGGATGTTGGGTAGCCTAGCTAGACAGATTTAGCTCTTTTAATCTCTCTTCATAAGTCAATCCTTCCAGCCGCTTAATCATTTTTGTTGTTCTCCTCCAAATTCCCAGCGAGATGGTTTGTCTTGCAAGCTCCTGGTGCATGGCCGTATATTTACCAAAACTTCAGCAGCTTAACATAGAAATACTGCTGCGCAGAGCAGATTGCTGACTCACCTGCACCCCAAAGAGCAGCTGAGCTCCTGCTGAGGTGCTGAGCAGCTCCATGCACTGTTGGCACAGCCCCCAGTGTGCAAGTGGGGGATTGGCTGCAAGAGCACAGACAGGGGATGGAGTTTGGTGTGTTCAGAGGCTGTTAGGGTATATGTGGCCAAGAGGATGGGAAGGCCCTGAGCTCTGCCTCACCTGAAGCATTTGATGGCTGCAGAAGGCCCATCAGTGCCAAATCCGGGTCCCTGTGGTGGCGAGGATGTGGAACACGGACAGAGGGATGGCACAGCGCAGCCAGGTGGCTGTCACTTATGTGCTGAGCCCCACACTGCGCTCACCAGGGTTTGTCCCTGTGCTCATTTTGGGACCCCTCGTGAGAAGGTGTGATGAGGGACTTGCATCCCAGTTGCTCCTGTGGTCCCACTTTATTGCATTCCTTACAGAGGTGGGAGATCTGCGGGCAGTGTCTGAAGGCTGGCAGCAGCCACCTGGCCAAGGGTCCCAGCCCAGAGCAGCAGGGCAGACGCAGAGGGCTCGGGCAGGCTTTGATCCCGAGGAGCTGCCGTGAGGACAGGTGGGGGTGGGAGTAGCACGAGCAGGAGGGAGCGTGGGCTGCCTCTGTCCTCGATCCCAAACCTCCCAAAGTGTACTTAGAGCTTCCTGAGCAAAACATTCCTCCTGCCCCCGCTGCTCCCGAATTCCCCAGTCAGCAACGTGCTCGTGCTTGAAATTACAGCCGGGAGCCCACGGGACGTGAGCTGACCGCACATGCACCTGCTCCTTGAGTGGGAAAGCTTTCCCTGTTCTTTTCCAGCCTCTGAAATGCAGAGGGGAAGCTGCCTGCTCCTAGCAGCAGGTCGTGAGCAGCCCACGGACATGAAAGAGCCAGTCCTGGGCTGGGGATGGCCCAGGCTGTGGGCACAGGGCTCAGGGATGGGCAGGATTACCGAGGATGAGGTGGCTGCTGGTCTGCACGTGTCCATCCTCACTGAACAAAAAATTTCAGTGGGTGCCGAGAGGTCTCAGAAGTGGCACATTGCTGCGGGAAGGGGAAAAGGGAGGACTGCGGCCATGCAAAGGGATTTGGGGCAGTAATTTGGACCCTGCACAGCCACCCTGGCAGCCTCAGCCCCAGAGAACCGCAGCCCCAGATCCTGGAATTTGCCTCTGTTTCGGACAGGGGTGATTGCTTCAGCAGAGCAGGGTTAGGGTTTCACCGAGCCCCAGCAACTTGGGGCTGGTGGATGGCAGAGTTTACATTTTTCATCAGTATCTCCCTCCCTCTTCCTTCCCTGTTCCCTGATATTTATTAGTCCCCCTCATAATGCTTTTTTCATTATGCAATCAAAATCTGCCCCATTCCCCTAATTGGAAACAACAGCAAAGCCGGGGCCCTGGTCTCAAGGAGCTCGCACAGTGGCCATGTCACACCCTCAGGATGCCCCCACCAGGGCTCAGCTCCTCCACCGGCCTGGAGAGGCAAATTATAACCAACGGAACTGCAGACCTGCTGCTCTGGGACTTTTCACAGCAAAGCTGCTAAGGATGGGCAATTTCCTCTGTTCCAGGGAGACCAGAGCTTACGTAGGATGGAAACCCTTCGAAGCACGGCATGCCTGCTGCCCCAAACCCTTCATTCACCTAACGGAAACCCCATCCCTGCACACACTTGCTCTCTTTACATCTCTCTCCTTTTTTTTTCCCCCTTTTTAAGAGGAGGCCTTGGAGGAGAGGGAAGAGGAGAGGGCTGGCACGTCCCCCTCCCCCTTGTCCGAAATAAAGGGATGCAGCTGGAGAGGCAGCGGTTCCTGCTGCAGTATGGATGGGGTGAGAAAGTCATTACCTGCCTTGGGTTTCACTGTGAGAACGGCTGCAGCTTCCACTGGGAAACACTGCGTCTGAGGGGCTTCAGAGGGGGCAGGAGGGAACGGGGGCAGCGGGGGCACAGGGCAAAAAACGCCTGCCAATAAAAAGGGGAAGAAAGAGAAAAAAGGGGATTCATTTTTTCTTTTTTTTCTTTCTTTTTCTTTTTTTTTTTTATTTTTTTTCCTTTTTTTGCATGCAGACGTGTAGAATCTGAAATAAATTACCTGTCTCCAAAAACAGTGCATTAGGAGGAATAATCGATTGAACACGCCACAAACTCTGTTTTATGGCACGGTAAGGTTGAGCGGGGCCGGGAGCTGCGGAAGGGAGAAGCTGTCAGACACAGAGAGGGGATACTTCAGCGGAGGAGGGCTTTGTCCTTTCCTTTCTTCTCTCTTTTTGTTCCTCTCCTCTCCTTTTGTGGGTTTTTTATTTTTAATCTCCCCTTGGGGACTTTCTCCTTTGTTCTGTTGGGGGGGGAAGAGAACTGGATTGTGTTTCCCCTGCTCCTGACTAACAGAAATGACATCAGCTCAATGTGTGTTAGCATCTCTTCCCTCTGTGCTCCTTACCCCCTCGTGCCCTGTACTTTTCAGTAATTTAGAATTTAGCCCGACAGCAGAGATGGGCTAAAGGACAGAGGGATGAGCGCAGCATCGCTGGGTGGGACAGCAGCAAACAGAGCCTTGAGATGGTTCAGAGGCTTGGCTTCTTCATCCCTCTGGGACCAAGGAAACCACTTGAGCCATGGTGAGCCATGGTGAGTTGTCTGAGTGATGCTGAGCCATGCCGAGCCATGCCAAGCCATCGTGAGCTATGCCGAGCCATGATGAGCAGCCACTGATGACCCAGAGCCACCTTTGCCACCCCCTGGTCCTACAGAAGCCACACACCACCCGAACTCTGCTCCGCAGAGGGCACTGTTAACCTCAGCAGCACGGCCGCCTCCATCCCTGCTTTGCATTAGCCATAATTAAAGTCACACGAAGGAAATAAATCTTGCTCCCCACTAATATGACGGAGGAGCATGTTAAATTATGGTGCCGTTTATCAAATGATTGCTCAATGCCGCTACCTTCCCCAGTAACTTATGATAAAACATGTCATAAACTGATTTGGGAATTAATACCTACCGGATGATGCGGTGACAAACGGCTGTAATACGCTCTGCTACAGAAAGGAGCGAGTGCTTGTTTTATTTAGGAAGCTGCCAGTGGATTTCGGATTCATGTAAATAAGGGGCTGACTGGTGGGGGCTTTGGAGAGCAGGCGGGTGGTGGTGGCTCTGCCCGCGCTGCTTTGTCCTGTTGCCTTCTCCTGCTCCTGCACTGCACCACATTGGTCCTTCTGCATCCCTTCCTGCCATTTACCCTCTCCTGCTCACCCACCTTCGAGAACCCCCGGGCCCGCATCAGCCAGCGCCAGCATTTTGGTGATGGCAAGGAGGTGAGGACAGCCAGGCCCAGCTCCCTGCCCTGCTCCCCTGCCCTGTTCCTGCCTGCAGCGCGGCGCTGAGCTTCCCACCTCCTCCCTCCTCCCTCGGAAGCGTTTACAAGCGGTTGGAGAATCCACGTCAAAATACACGGGCTGGGAACCCCCGAAGATGCCGAACGGAACTGGAGAGAGAGGAGGAAATAAAACAAAAAAGAGAAAAAAAAAAAAAAAGGAAAGGAAAGAAAAACATCCTGTAAAAAATAGCGCTCCGTTACACAGGTCACATCTGATTATCTCCTACGAAAATTGAGTTCTCAACAGGAGATGTAGATTTGTCACAGTGCAAATCCACCCCTGGACTCAGCGGGGATTTCTCAGTTGGAGCCCGCTCCCGCCCTGCGATAAGGCCACGTGCAGCCCCCGGGCTCCAGGAGCACTGCACCCCACCGGGCAGTGCCCCCTGTGCCCGCACAGCCCCCAGCAAGCAGCCCGTGCCCAGCACTGCCTGCAGCATCCCTACACAGCTGCAGAGCAGTGCTCAGAATCAGCCCCTGCTTTCCCACCCTCATAAACGCCCAAAGTGTTTGCATTGCAGGCCGAAATTCCCCTTGTTTAATCTCTGCCCAAAGGGGAATGTCTGCGGGGAAAGTCTGAGCAAATTTCCTTCCTCCATTTGCAATTGATCAGCAAAAAAAAAAACAAAAAAACGGGGGAAAACCGACTCTTTTGCTCAAGTAAAAATAGCCTAACCGCACGTTTATAGAAAAGCCGTGGCTGAAGCGGAGCAGTAAAAGTTTGTAACTGGAATCCCAGATCCCAGATAGAACCGTGAGCTTTAAAAGGTTCTGGAGATGGGGGGGGGGGGGGGGGGAGGAAGGCTTTAAAAATAAATAAATAAAAATCCCCACGTTGTAAACTAAATGAGATAAATACCGCAAAACAAATATTGCATGTGCTCGAGCCCTCAGACGATCGGTTCCGGCCCTGCCCACCGTCCTGTTCTGTCTCTGCTAGCCCTGGAAATCCCAGTAAGTGCGCTCACTGCCAGCAGCCCAAGCAGAAGCAGCTCAGTTTAAGTCAATATTACAGAACATCCATAGGAAACGCATTTTGAGTCGATAAGCACAAGTGCATGCAGCACCAACCTCACCCAGCAGCCTCCACTCACCCACGGGCTGCAGGGAAACGCGCTGGGCCACGGATGTGCCCAGCAAAGCTGAATACGTGGGGAAACCCCTCACGAATGTGCCCTAAATGGATTGAAGCTGCTCGCTACAAACACTCAGAGAAGAAAAAAGAATTACTTAAATCAAAGCCACACTGCAGCCAGTCTCTGTGTGAGGAATAACCCCGCTGAGTGGTCGCTGAATGCATCGTGTGAGCAATTGGTGGCTGCATGACCAGAGAGGGACAACAGGGCTGTGAGGGGCCTGCAGCATCCGTCCTGTGGGGAGTGGGATGGGTCGGTCTGGAGGCTCAGGGGAGACCTCCTCATTCTCCACAACCGCCTGAAAAGAGGTTGGAGCGAGGCGGGGTGGGTCTCTGTTCCCTGAGAACTATGATAGGATGAGAGGTGGTGGCCTCCAGTTGTGCCTGGGGTCGGCCAGGTTGGGTATTGGGAAGAAATTCTTCTCCAAAAGGGCAGTGATGCACCAACACGGGCTGCCCAGGGGGCGGTGGGGCCACCATCCCTGGAGCTGCTCCAGAACCAAGGGGATGTGGCACTGAGCAGGGTGGGGATGGGCAGGGTGGGCTGGGCTGGGCCAAGGAGGCTCTGGGATGCTCCAGCCCTCCCCATGATGCTCCTGGTGCCCCACCTCCTGGTGAGCGCTGCTGCAGGGATCCCCATGGCTGTGACAGTGAGGCACAAGCAGAGCTCGGTGCGATTCGCTAAGCTAAAAATCAGGAAGAAAATCAGGAACATATTTTTACAACTTCACGTGCCATAAAACCTTCTCCCCTCTGTTTTTCATCTGGGGAGAGTTTTGAATTTCCCTGTACTCATTTCCTCTCCGCATTCCGGGCTCCTCTCCCCGCTTTGCGCTGACGCTCGCTGCCCAGACGCGAGCAGCTCGTCTGACACAGCGATGCCTTCCCATGGGGACACCGCGGTGCCACTTGCCCCATTGCCAGCCCCACCCCGTCCCAGGGAGCTGTGCTGGGGGCTGCCACCCACCTGAGAGCTGGGAGGGGGAAAACAGGGGGTGAGAGAAGAGCTGAGGCTTGCCTTGCCTGCAGCACCGGCTCCAAAACCAGCTCATGTCACAAGAGGACACCTGAGCGCTGCCTAAGTCCGCTTAAAACCTGATATGATCCCATAAACTCTGCCTACCTTAACTCGTATTAAACGGAATTGGCTGAAACTGTGTTGTAACCGAGCTGTAAGTCAGCCCATCTAACTCCTTCCCCATCTCGCCTAAATGGGGGCTTAGGGGAAAAAGGGCCATCAAGGAGCTCGAACCAGTAATAACGGTGTTATGTTGCAGTAGAGAAAATTAAAGTTAAACATTAGGGAAACCTTTATAACTCTAACTAGAGTTCAGACATAGAACGAGCTGCTCAGGGAGGTTGTTGAATTGCTTTTCCCAGCGGCATTCAAGGATAAGGCTAAGTACACCTCTGACAAGGATGGTTTGCCAGCCTGATGCAGGGGATCAAGAGGAGCAGGTGAGCTGGTGGCAGTGCCTTCCAGTCACAGCAGCTCATGCTCAGAGTGATCGATGCCGGGCCCCGTGCACCACAACACCGTAACACACAGCCTCGTTTTTGCACTGCCTCGTTCTTCACAGCATAGCAACGCGCCCTCACAGCACTCCCAGTGCTCAGTGACACAGAAACACGGATCAGGCTCCGCAGCCATTAAGTGGCCAGTGCTCAGGAGCTCAAGAGGGCTGCAGGAAACATAAAAGCTCGGAACAAAGAAATCCACAGTCAAGTGTGTCTGGGGGAATGTCTGGGATGGGAATGCCTCCAGGAGGACTCTCAACCTCTCCATCCAGAAGGCTGCACTGCTGGGATGGCGGAAGCACAACTCAGCATTCAGAGCGGCCAGAGCTTTCCTCATGAAAGCACTTCAACAAATACGCAGCCCATCTGCCTTCCTGCCTCTCCATTTATAAGCTGCAAATACAGAGCGCTGCTGGGGCTGCTCGCTGCAGGCAGCAGGGAGAAGCCCTGGGTCCTGGCACTGCACCCTGCTCCCTTTGCACTGGCCCCAAAAAGTCTTTCTGAAGGAGAGAACAGGAAAACAGGGGGCTTCTGGGCACCGCAGATGGCTTTGGGGCACCAGGAGGGCCCCTGCTCCCCACCCCAACACGAAGCTCCAGGGCTGGAGGGGTGGAGGTGATGGAGCCCCGGGGCAGCAGATATCTCCCAGTCGGCCCTAGCTCATTTGTAAAGCATTACAGAAATGTCGACTGTACATATGTTAGTGTTAAGTCAAGTGGAAGGTATGCTCAAAATGTGATAAAGTAGTTGCTCAAGGAAAGAGGAGGAGCACGGGAGATAAGGAGAAGGACCCAGGGCCAGGCTGTGGCTGCAAATGCCCACCGATGGCGTGATGGGGGATTTGGCTCAGGGATGCAGCGCAGTGTCCTGGGATGCACTGCCTCATTGCTCTGCTGTTCCCAGCACAGACAGACCCCTGAGAGACCCTCAGCCATCGCTTTGTCCAGGTTCTCCTAGCCCTGCACCACTGGGCAATTCGTGCCCTGGGCCCAGGAGCATGGTGTGCACTCCCCTTCCCCACAGCGGTGCAGAAGCCCTCTGCTTGGATGCATCCCAATGCCGCGGCTTTGAAATTCTGGGAGAGAGGAGGGAAGGATTGGCCTGGCCAGCAGATCTCTCCCAGGACTTCAAAGCCTCTTGGATCCATCCCAAAACAAAATAAGATTTCTTTAATTTTCCAGCAGGATGAGGGGCGACCTCCCTGCCAACCCCCGCCGAGCACTGCAAGCAGCCAGCATCGAGCGGCCGCCCGCATCCCTCCCCACAGCCCAGGAGGGGAGAGCACATCACCTGCTCCCCTGGCTCAGAGCAGACACTCGGATGCCGGACAGATTGGCAGCAGGAAACTGGATTTCTTCTTCATTCCAGCAATTTGATATATACACGTGCAGGCTGACTTCGATTTCGGTAGCGCCGGGCTCCAGAGGTGGGTGTGCAGCCCAGCTCCCAGCTGCTGCAGAAGCAGAGAGCGCTCGTGTTTAATGGCTGTCATATTAGCAGTTGCTATTTAATATTTGATGTTTAGTCTGGTTTGTCTGCTTTTCCCTTTAGATTCGGGTCTACTCCAAACAAACAGAGCCAAAACAGGCTTAGGGAGGGATCGGGTTCAAAGATAGACACAAAGTGGCTTCAGGCCGGGCTGCTCCCTCCTGCCCCACTGGGTGCAGCTTCTGCTGAGCTCTCTGCTCCTGCGCCCAGGACCTGCGGGTGGGACCTTCAGACCTTCCCAATCTGAAGGCTCATGGCCCCAGAGGACACCAGGTGGCTCCTGCCCTGTCCCACCCTTGGGTGCGTGGTGGGGAAGGGGAGCCTGGACCCCACCAGCAGCCACAGCCATGGTCCTGCAGAAGTATCCCTGGTGTCAGATATTTCCCACAACTTTTAGAAACCATATTTAAGACGGAAAAAAGAAAACACACAGTGTCACTGGCATCTCCTTGGCAAGGTGCGGAGGTGTAACATTAGTGTGTTTTACAGTTCATGAGCTGCAGACAGCTGGAAAAATAGTTAACGTTCCTGTTTTACGTGCTCCTGCCTGGCGTTCACAGGGAGCAGGTCTCGCAGCTGAGCTCTGCCAAAACAGGCAACTGCGGGTATTTAGCTTAGGGACGGGGCTTGGACCGTGATGCACTGAGGCCTCGGAGGTTTCTTGGCACAGTGGAAATGACAGAGTGGGTCTGGCCTGAGTAGGCTCAGCTTTAGGGAATAGAGGAATCCAGTGTGTCGTGGTTTGGAGTATGGCATAGGAACCAGCAGGAGTAGGAGTAAACGCATCAGTTTTAGAGGGCCGTGGGCTAGGATAGCCATGCTGCCTCCTCCCTCCCAGCTGCCCTCAGCCTGCAGTGGTGTGGGCTGTTTGCAGACCTGCATTGCCCAACCTCTATACCTTACCCCCGCCTCCCTGGACCTCAGGGGAGGAGCAAGGCGCTTACTTCGTTTTTCTCGCCTAAATGAAGAGCAGGGTAACCCTACGGTGACCCCAGATGCCTGCGCTGACCTCCTCACTCAGCAGGCCTCCCCCAGCTGCGGTAACTAGCAGCTCCACAGCCCGGCCAGACACTCAGGAGCCACCGGTGGCCAAGGGAGGATTAGGAGCTGCAGCGTTCCCATTGCTGCGGGGTGAGCACGCAGCAGGGATGTGGCCGAGCAGCCATACAGCCCCCAGCTGCTGCAGGCAGCACCACGCTGAACGTTCAGCAAGCATCATCCTCATCCCTCTGGAATGCCAAACCAGCCAGGCCCTGGCTTTCAGGACAGAGTGGGTAGGGCGGACAAGTCACTTTTTTTGTCCAAACTGATGCCAAGTGCCCTTTGGTGCCAACAAAGAGTGTACAGAGCCCGATAGCACGAGTCTCACCCTCTCTCCATGTGCATACGGGATTTATGCACGTGGGCACAACGTCTGCAGCAAGGCAGGGTGACAGCTGTGTGCACTGAGTGGCACCCACAGCGGCTCCACACGGTCCACGTGGTGGTGACACTGCACTCTGCTGTCTGTTCTCCCAGCCTTCCCCGGGAGCTCATCCAGCTCAAGTTGGCCTGGTAATAAATAAATAAATAAATAAATAAATAAGGGATTTGATCATTTACTCAGCTCAGGCTCCCGAAGCAGCTCACTGCTTTCCTACACACAGCAAAGGAGAAGGCACAAGGGGGGGGGGGATGACTTTGTCATCGACGCCAAGCACGCAGGCAGGCAGTGCTGCTCGAGCAGTGCCACAGGACAAACCCCCAGCGTGGGAGAGTGCTGCAAAGAGCCCTACCAGGCCCCACGGCCTGGTTTCACATACAGCCTTAACTAGGAAGCAACAGCATGAATCACGGTGCATTTCGAACAAGGAGAGGATATATTTAATTTCCAGTTTATGCCGCCAGTTTTATTTATTCATGATTACGCTCCACTGTTCAGCTTATGCACAAAGTAATGACTCACTGCTGAGGAAACTACAAGTCATCTTCGGGATGGTACATTTCCTCCATGAGGAAATGAAAAAAACCAGTAGTCCTCCCGGCCCCATCATCCCAGCATCACAGGGACGGGCTTGACATTCGCATCACAAGATTTCCCTTCCCTCATATCTCCTCGCTGTGGAAACCTCCTGTCCCCCGGGTGGGAAACTCCTGTTGTTAACATTGCACCGGGGAGAGCGGCAGCAGGAAAACGGGCTTCTGCAAAGCGCTCCCCTGGCACAGCAGCAGCAGCAGCAACAGCATCCACAGAGCACAACACAGGGCACGTGCTGGCACCGAGCTGGCACGCACAGGGTGGGACACAACGTTGCCATTGTGGGAAATAATATCAGAGTGAAGAAAGCTGGTCCAGTGCATCTTGTGGGGCGATGGGATTCACCAAGCCCTCCCCTCTGCCTTGCTCCCACCCCTTCTGCTCCTACCCCTTCTGCTCCCACCCCTTCTGCTCTCCCCCTGCTGCCCTTCAGGCAGAGCCCTCTCCCAGCTTTTGCCCCTTACCAGCTGTTTGCAGGGCTCTGGGGAGGCTCAGCTGGGAACAGCAGCTTGGGGCACCAGGAGCTGTGGGGCGCAGGGTGACCCACACAGAGGGATGACACCTCAGGGATGGGAGCAAAGCGCTTTACTTCTACAAGCACGGGATCCAGCAGCACAGCCAGGAGCATCCACCCAGGGCAGGGCAGAGTGTTTGGGGACCCCAGACCCAGCCATCCCACTGCACACCCAGGGCTGCAGGAACATCCACGTCCCCACCTCACCTCGGCCTCCCCTGGGGTCCCAGCCCAGGCCCTGGTTCTGCTGCAGACCCAGCAGGCTGCTATTTCAGGCTCATTATCTCAGCACAGCTCCAGGCTTCCTGATAATTCCCTGAATTAGCCGGGCAGCTTTGTTCTCGAGTGTTTGTGTCAGAGAGATTGGACTGCACCCCGGGGAGGGGGTGGGACGGGACGGCGAAGGCGGGGGGACAGCACCGCTGTTGCATGTTTACAAGTTCCCAGGCAGGAACTACAACGCTAATTAATTTCTCATTAAGGAAGAACTTGAAGGATAAAGAAGCATAAAACCAGAGCTCTGGGAGATGCTGTGGAGCCCAAAGACAAGCACGCACTCCTTTGCCTTTCATCCGGGAGAGTGAGGTTCTTTTTGTATTGCAAACACCTTGCTTGCTGCTGCTCCCTTTTATCACTCACTTTGCTTTCCCAGAGACCTCGTCTTCCTTGCCACGTGGCTCGGAGCAAACGGTGAATCAGCATGACCCGAGGGGTCAGGGAAAACCAGGATTTCTGCAAAAAGCTTGGCCTCAACCCCAGGGTGACACAGTGGCAGGAACCGCTGGCAGTGACTCAGGTGCTGCTCAGCGTCACCCAGCCCCAGCCTTCCCTGCTGCATCGCATGGGAAATGCGGTGGTGCTGCTCCCACCCTGCATAGAGCGGCCCAGGTGACCCAGCTCCTGCTGCTCCACAGCCCTGCAATGCTGGGAGGAATCCCTGCTTGGGTGTGCCCACCCAAGAACCCTAGAGAGTTCTTCTCCAGGCAGGGAGCAATGCAGGGGCACAGGCAAATGGGCTGAGAAATAACTCAGGTAATTCTATTTCCCTTTTCTGCTTCCTTTTTTACAGCTCCCCCACCAGCAATATGGGACCGTGTGGCCTCTCTGACATGGTCAGAGCCATGGGGTGACCTGACTGGCTCAGCAAGGCGTCCTTCTAGATGGGATTTGCCTCATGCCATAGGTTTTAAGCGCTTTGAAAACTGGCCCATTTCGCAGTGCTCAACAGACTACGTGCTTTACAAGATACCTTGTCTCAAACACATTCATCATGCAAACAATAAGTTTCATCAAGCAAATAATGAACGTGAGGAGGCTGGATGTGTATTTCCTACCTACGCTTCCCAGCACACAAACAGGGAAATGAGTTTCCAGGGCAGGAACTGAAGGTGGCAGGGAGCAGCAGCGAGTGGTTGGGGTCTGCAGGGCTGTGGTGGGCACGGTGGCCTTGGGGTGGCACATGGGGGACATCATAACCCACTGCACTGGTGAGCCCCTGGCTGCCCACAGGGAAGGAGCAGCGTCCCTCTGTGGGGCTGTGTGATGAGGAGGGGTGCAGCCAGCAGAGACCAGGAGGGAGGAGGTGCAGCTCCTCCCCAACATCCCAGCCCCGAAGCGCATATGCAGAGCTCATGAAACAATTTCTCCTCTCATTTACCGAAGGCTTTTTCCCAGCTTGGAATTCAGTTAGCTGCAGTTTTCATGCACAAAGTGCCAGAGTTGGCCGGAGTTGGGGAGGTGCAGCCCTCCCCGCTCCCCAGGTGCGCAGGGAAATCACACAGTTCATTTTTTCTGGCTGCAGAATGCCTTTTCCTTTGCATTCTTCATCCCTCAGGTACTTAATCACCGTGCTTCCTATTCACATGTCTGGTCATTTCACTTGTGTCAGGGCTCCTTAACTAGGAAATATCAAGATGTTTTCACCCTAGAAAGCTGAGAAGCATATAATTAGCCACCCAGGTAATAAATTACCTGCACTGGCGACAGCCCACTGGGGGAACCTTTATTCTCCATCTCATCCTATTATGCTGAGCCAATTTAGCACATCTGTAGTTGTTTTAAAATAGTAATTTAGATGGAATCATAGCAAGGGGAAGCTTATTAACAACTTAGCTGCCAAGAGAAGGATGGAAGGGACAGCAGCTGCGGGCAGGGCGAGGCTCATACAGGGCTGGGGACAGTGTGGAGAAAAGCAGGGAGCTCCCACTCCGGCTTAGCACAAGGACAAAGCTGTGCAACCACCTCGGTCAGTGCTTGCCACCAGATCACATTCTCCAGGCTCTGTGAGCAGCCTTGCAGCACTGCTGAGGTGCACTGAGCAGAGCCGGCCATGCCCTGCTGGGCACTGAGTCAGCCCACAGCCAGACCTACCGTGCTGCGAGCAGCAGCCAGGGAGAGCAGCTCCGAGTGTTCCATCACCAGCAACAGGAGCTGTGCTTGGCAGCAGCTGGGGCTCCCAGTGCTGGCCAACGATGTCAAGTGCGAAGCCCAAGGGCTCCACGCCTTGGCACCGGCTGCTGAACAGGCAAGCAGTGTGTTTTGCCAAGCAAGCCTCTCCTCCTTCCTCCCTGCTCGTATCCACCACCTGAGCTCTGCTCAGCAGCCTCCTTTGTTGCCATGGCCAGCGCTGTCCCACGGCCTGCAAGATCCTTCCACTCTGGCCAGGAACAAGCCAGCTGCTGGGAAACCTCCCCCCCACCCCTGCCAAAATCCAGCTCCTCCTCCCCACACTGCTGGTGGGGGCATTGCGTGGCTATGGCAGGGCGAGGGGAGCACTACTCGTTCCGTAGCCCAGAATGAAGAGGCTGTGGTTGCTGATGGACTGGGACATGCTGTGCCCTGGGTCTGGTGGGGCTCTGGGAGGCAATGAGCTGCAGCCCATCCGGGAGCAGTGGGACGCATTCCTGACCCCCTCCTAGCTCCCTGCCCTCGTGCTGCTGGCCCCAGCCCGGCCCTGGTAGGAGAGCCCAGGCACCCGCAGGAGGCTGCAGGCCTGGCTCTCTCTCAGCAGGACAGCTAATCCTAGCCCAGCTCCTCGCAACAAGGAGCAAAACCCACATGAAAGACACTCTTTTTCCAATTTCCTTCCCTGTCTGGCAGCCTTGAGAGCGCATCTACTTTGAATAAAGTACCCTGACATTCTCCCTGCTGTCACCTAACCTCTGCGCACTGGGAGCTCAGCTGTGCAGCGCCCTGAACCAAGAGCATCCTCTCAAGGCCATACACCGATATGGTTCTTTTTCTTCGAAACCAATCATTAGAATTATCTTTTTTTTTTTCCCACAAATAAATGAAGATTTGCAAAATATTTCACCATAGCCCTCTCTGGAGCCCTGCTCTACGTGGGTGCAGCCCAGCTACAGCTGCAGGTTGCCTTCAGAACAGGTCCCCGTGCCATGCAAAGAGGACTGTGCCCAGGCTGACCCCCCCATGCACGGGGCAGCTCCTGGTGTGGGGACGCTGCAGCTCAGGGGGAGCTCAGGGGCTGCACGGGAGAGCAGCAGATTTGACTAAAAAAGGAAGAGCACAGCACATGAGGGGAAGCTGTTCCCTGCGGCTTTATTTTTCCTTTCTTATTTCTTATTTACACAGGTTTTTTGAGCTCCGCTCTCATATTTTTGCTCTTTGCGAATGGAAAAGCGCAACACAACATACCAAAATCCTGACCCCGAATAGCTGCGTGCAATAACCCTCTGCTTCAGCCCACCAAGCTCACATCCACTTAATCAGCTCCCAGAAAACCAGGTCACACTGAGCATCCCCTCTCTGGGCTCCAAAGAGGATTTTTCATAGTTTCGAGGCCAGCCAAGGCCCCTCTTCCACATAATCCTCCTGCCTCTGCAGTGCGTGGCGGTGGAGCAGGCACAGCCCCCCACAGCCCACCTCACACATCCCACAGCCCAGCACTCCCTCTCTCCCATCCAGATGGCTCGGCGCAGGCTGTTGTCAAATTACCGCGCTCTGGAGCTGCTCAATATATCATTTGCCTTATGCTTTCATTGAACGGATCGTTGACCCCACTTCTCCTCATTGTCTTTGATTATCTGAGGACATCCCATTCACTGTCTCAATTATAGTTCCCGAGAGGATTCCAGTCCCTTCCATACATACAAAACCAAAGTGAATGTTCTCCCATCCCTGCTGAATCACCACCGCTCCATACCCATGGGTGGGGAGTGGAGCAATGGCTGAGGGTTTGGCCAACTGCATTCAGGAAAGCAGGAGGAGAATCTACTTGACTCAAACGTTAGTTAGCAAATCAGATTACTCTCCACTTCGTCTATATTATTTAGGCTTAATTGTATTACCGGGGCTGTAATACAGTGAAAATGCAATTATTGTCTGAGAGATTGCAAGAATGGCATCTTCAGGAAGGCAGGAGGAAGGGGCTGAAGTTGCCCTGTGCTGAGACAAGGACTTCTTCAGGAGTTCCAGCTCCTTTCCTAAGCCAGGCTCTGCTGATGAGCAGAGGGCTTTCCCTGGGCAACCAATTGCACGCAGCATTCCAAGCGGGGCTGGTGGTGAGGACACCGCAGGGAGCAGAGCAGGACAGGGCTCACCTTGCCCAGAGGCTCACCCATAAGCAATGGTACCCATAACCACCTTGCAACCTGTGGGGCCGTGAGATGCAGCATCCCTCTTCCATGCAGTTCTTCCACGTGCCTTCGGTTCCGGCATCCCAAGCAGCACCGCACAACCCCTCCTGGCGGCACAGCCATTACTGCACTCCTTCAGGGCTGTATTCCCCTCTTACTGCCACCCAAGAGGTTGGCGAATTCCACCTGCTATGAGCAAAAAAGCCTCCTTCCTAGGAGCAGCCCAGGTCTACCATGGGAAGGGGCCTTGCCCTCGGCCCTGCCCAAGTCAGCGCTGCGGCAGCACCTGCGAGACTGCTGCGGCCAGGGGAGAATTTCCACTTTGGAAGCTTAAAGACAAGGCTGCGAATAATTAAAATCCCTTCTGCAATGCCATTAAATATAAATACAAATGGTGTTAATATCTCTGGTTACTACGAGAGCATTCCCAAGCACCCTCTAATTGTCTAATTAAATCACTAAGGGCTTAGGTTAGTGACAAGGTAATCCTTAATGGTGCCTTGCTTGTACATTTATATAAGGTACAGTACAAGATTGTTGTTTATCTAATTAATCCCCAAAGTCAGATTCAGAGCTGGTGTGCAAGGTAATGCAATTTAGGTCCCTTGTATTTTGTCAGGCTTGCTCAGACCTACTTACACCCAATGGCTGCACAGAAGAAGGCATAGCAATGCAGCAGGCATTGTGGAGAGGGAGGAGAGACCACCAGAATGCAGGTGGAGGGGGCACCTGCCCTGCCCCACTCTCGCCCAGGTGCTCCCCTTCTCCCACTTGTCACTGTCCTTGCACTGGCCAATGCCAGGGTGGTGCAAAGGCAGGGGGGAGAAGCACCTGAGATGCATATTTGAAGCCAAAGGGAGGGGCTGGGGAGTCACAGACCCAGCTCAGGAATCATGGGGCCTTTTGCATCAGGAGAGGTTTGGATTGGATATTAGGAAAAGTTTCTTCTCATAAAGAGCAGAAATGCATTGGAACAGGCTGCCCAGGGAACCAGCAGACTTCTTCAAGAAGAGGGAAGATGTGGCACTTAGGGACACAGAGAGGTGGGCATGGTGGGGATAGGTTGGCAAATGGACTCCAGTCCAATGATCTTGGTCTTTTCCTTAACGATTCTATGATTATGTTGAGGGTGTGACACTTTAGCTCCTTTTTTGCATGGCCATTGTCTGGTGCAGATGAAGACCCTCCATCCAGCAAGGGAGGTGAGAGCAGGAGCAGATGTGTTCTTGCAGCTGGGAGGGGGGGCAAAGCCCCTCCTGCCCACCTCCCTCCCAGCTTTGAAGCCCACCAGCTCCCGTTGCTCCTTCTGCAAACACCCTCTTGTCAGATGAAGAGAGGCTCTAATGCCACTCACAACAAGTACCAAAGGAAAAAAAAAAAAAAATCAACTTTTCTTTTATTTCCCTCTCTTTGAAATTATGAGCCACCCCCTCCCTGCTTCTAATATAGGATCAGCCAACTCTGATGGCTTTGGATAGTAACCGCTCGGTCTGAATTCCTGGGCAGGCTGTCAAGTTGTCACAGCCCGACCATGTGCAGCCAGTGGATGGTGCTCCATTGTCCACAAATCAGGAACAGATGTGAACATCCTGACAGCCACGGGCTCCCGCGGCAGCCTGCCTCGGAGGAAATAAAAGAGCAGCCCAGCTCCCAGCGATGCGGCGACTGCTTCCCCCCCTTCCCGCCCCGTTTCTCACAATGAAATATGCAAAATGTTCCCAACAATGGGCACGTTATGAATAAAGATGTGCAGCTGGGCAAATAATAACCCCTTCCCAAACGATGCCAGCCTTGACCCCCAAATCATCCCCAAACCACGCTGGCAGCGAGGCTGGAAAAATTCCCCCCCCTTACAAAAGGAAAGGGACGCTCCTTCCCCCATACCCCTGCAAGCTCTGGGAGCCCCCGAGGCCGTGTTCCCTGTGCATGGAACAGCACCAAAGTCAGCACAGCCCCGAGCCCAGCATCACCAAGAGCTGGGACAAAGGCAAGCACGGAGCACGGCCCCGAGCCCTGCAGGGACACCTCTGCGCATCGCCACAGCCCATCCCAACCGAGAGCCGCGGTGCCAGCGCTGCCTCTTCATTTCCACGCTCGGGCTGCGTAATTCCCCCTCACATTCCTGGGTTTTCTGCTTTCTTTTCATTTGCACCATTGTAAATGAGTATTCGCTCCGCTGGAATCCGTAGCAATGTAAACAGTTCGATTGCAAGAAGAGGGCTGGCCTTTAAAACTTCAACTGGTATCTTTTACCGGGGCGCGTAAAGCAGAGAGCAGATTTCCGCTTATATTTGTTGCATTTCAAACAGAAGCAAATGTTTATAGCCCAGCAGTAAACCACGATAATGTGGGACAGATACTTTACAGAAGCCACAGTTGTAGACAGAAGGAAAGAGAGGAGAACCCGTGGCTTCGCTGGGAAGGCTGGCTGTGCCCACAGCCCTGCTCCTGCCTCAGACACACTGGCGGAGCATCCGTCACATCCCACACATTTATAAAATTACACACGCGCCGAAGTCACGCACCAGAGAAAATGCACATCCACTGAGTCACACTCCTGTGAAATTTAATTTGCGTTCGGTCCCACATTTATGCAATTTCACACACTCACGGTTGGACACCCCCGGCGGCACAAGAGCCAGCGGCGCAGCCCCGCATCCCGTGTAGCAGGAGCCTGGCGCTGGGTGCACGCTGCTCCCGCACCACCCAGCAGGACCTGAGCCACGGGGAGATGCTGAGAGCTCCCTGCCACCCCACGGAGCAGGGAACACGTCCAAGGGAGGCAGCCACAATCCTGCAGGAACACACCGCGGCTCTGAGCGCTCCGACCCAGCGCATCCCCACACCCATCCCTGACAAACAGCCTCGGTGACCCAGGAATGTTATCTTAGCAAATCAAAAACGTAAACATTTAGGTTCAGGACTGTGCTGAATGGATTTGAAAATGAGTTATGGTAAGGACCCGGCAAGGAGTCTGAGTTTGGTTTGGCAGTTGCCTCCTTTGCCTGGAACCTGCTTTTCAAGATTAAATACGATACTCTGCAACGCATCCAAAATGTCAATTACTCCAAGTCTCTCAGGTTTGCAATTACAGAATGCAAGTCATGTTCAGCATTTTATGAAACTGCTTTTTTTGGCATGGACTATCTTTCTCTTATTGTAAAAAATAACTTTCAAATCAAAGCATTAAATCAAGGCAAATACACTAGAAGGGGATGCTGGGCTGCAAACCCCTATAACGCTGTAACTGGAAGGGGCCGAACGAGGCTGTTTCTGCTGGGGGAAGGAAGGAGAGCACCAAGTGGTAAATCAGGGAGTAGGAATGTGGAACCGTCCTGGTCAGGGAACGCCTAATCCCACCATCGCAGAGTTAAATCCCACAACTGCTTGTTATACCCCCTGTGGGACGGGGAAGAGAGCCTCCAGAAAACACCTCTCCCATCGCCCTGGAATTCAAGAAGTACTGTCATGTCTCATGCGCTCACTGCAGCAGCAGCTGCAGGCAATTTCTTTCAGGCTTTTCCAAGCTTTAGGTCTCCGCTGCCAGAATCCCTCTGCCCCTTTCTTCCCCTGCAGTGAGTTGAGGAATGCTGACCGAGCCCTTGCAGCACCGAGCTGGGCAGGACACATATTGGTGAGCAGCTGCATCCTTCAAGCACTTCACATCCCTGTGAGGGTCAGGGCCTGCTTGTAGTGCTCACGCTGTACAGGAAAGGTGAAGCTGCTGGCCAAGCAGCGATTAGAAGGGAGAGCATCCAGCTCTGAGTGGGTGAGGCTGGGGGGCAGGACATCACCTTCCTTCTGTTGTGATTTCAGCTTCTCAGCCTTTCCGGTCTGCCAGATCCTTCAAGGTGAGGGGAAAACCTGAGTGCTGGAGCTTTAAAGGCACTTCGGTCGGTGCCACTCTGGACAGACAAGCCAGCAGACCTGTAGGACCTGTGCATCAGGAGGCACCTGGCCAGACGACAGCCTCACCGGGCTGTTAACGCGTGCGGACGCTGACAGCCACCCACTCCCAGCAGCCTGGCCAGATTCCTGGCCAGCAGGAGCCCTGCTGCTCTGGTTTCACTCCTGTTGACATTCCCATGTCGGCTGATGACGCCTGGTTACGGTGCAGGACTAAGCCGGGTGGCTCCACATCAGGCTGGGTGCAGCCCTGGGATAAGCACATTTCCATCTGTGCACACATTTCGCTCTTTCTGATGAGGAGCTTTGGCACAGGATAGCTGCAGAGCTGCGAGCTCACTGCTCTGATGGTTCCAGGTCAGCTCTGGCAATGGGATGTCCAACACCAGCAGTGCTATCCCCAGTGCCAGCCGTGCACCGATCACAGCAGTGTTCCCACACGGTGCTGGGCAGCACCAGCAGCTCCAGGCGTTCCGCCAGCCCACAGCTCCAGAGCTGCCGCCTCGGTGCTTTCTGCAAGCCCAGAAATCATTTACTGCGGGGTAAGGGAGAGGCAGCGCATCTGGCAGGAGCCAGAAGCCGAGCGAGGGCTGACGCTGGCCAAGGAGCCTTTAAATTCTACCGCTGGGCTCGGGAGCACCATTCCTCTGGACCCTGCTGCGGGCTTGGGCCCCTTTTGGATGTTGTTCCTGGAGACGCAGGTGCACAGCGTTAAGAGATCATTTCCTGTTTGCACCGCAGCTCCGGGGGATGGATTTACCACCGCCCTCCTTTGCTCTCCCCATCTCCCTCCGCACTCGCCTCCTCCCGTGCTCCCCACCAGCGCCGTGCGCTGCACCCCGCGACAGCTCCCAGAGGGGGCAAGGACCCGGCTCTTGCGGCAGATAAGGAGCTGAGGGAACGTCGAGAAACGCGAAAGGCAGAGCAAGGTGGAGGAGGGAGATACAAGCTGGAAAACAGGCCGTAGTTCTCCCTCAGCTGAAAAGAGCCTTAATTGCCAATCACACAAAGGTGATCTGTAAAACCAGTCTGAAGTGGGGAGTTCATTCGAAACACATGCAGGGGCTGCTGAAGTTGCCAATGGAAGCGCAATTAAGCACAGGAGCTGGGGAATGGGACCTACTGGAGCCAACGCAGATGGCCCCACATTACCAGTGCTCAGAATGAAAAGAACCCTAATTGCCCAAGTTGATGGAGAGGGAGAGATTTGCCCTCTTTTTCCTTTCTTTTTTTTCCCCTGCCTAGATCACCGCAAATCTTTCAGAACAAAACAGGCCATTCTGAGAACTTTGGCTACAAAGGGAAAGCTTGACTCGAGGAGCACCCACCCCTTTGTCAGCGGCTGGGAGCCCGGGGTTTCACCTGTTCCGTATGGGTGAAAGGGGCAAGCACTGGTCATTCCAAAAGGAGGAGATTGAGGAGAGATAAAGCTCGACCTCCCTGTGTCAGCGCAGCCACAGCCGCGGAGCTCTCCGCTCCCCTCCAGCTCGTACCCCACCTCGTGGCCTCCCCCCGGGACCGATGTTCTGATGAGCCAGACTTGAAATGCTTCGGACGGGTCATTCATCTGCAATAACGCCTCCGCATTGCAAAAGCGGTGAGGATTAATAATACGTGATTAAGAAAAAAAATGAGCAGTATAATAAAAACAGATCGTATCTGTCATTTAGATCACACTCTAATTTAGGGCAAAGGTTAAATGCTCTGATGACGAGAGACACCGCACAAAAAGACGACACTGGTTTCAGTAAAATCTCACTGGAGAGCTGTGAGTGCGTGTGTGCCAAAGGAGGAGGCACCCCGAGCTCCCATTCCTCAGCAAGGACACCCATGGGGTGCAAAGCCCCGGAGCACCCCCCAGGATTACAGGGATGCCTGTCTCTGCTGGAGCAGCATCCAGCACAGCTGCCACCCAGGACAGGATGGGACAGGAACCCTGCAGGGAGCCCCAGTTCCCTTCTGGAAGCGTTACACTCATGTGCTCAGTCTCTCTTTATCAGCAGAGATACAGATCTTAATAGCAAAACAAGTTATGCTCAAAGGAAATTGAAACCCTCGCTAAAAAGCAGCGTTATCTCAGTGAAGAGCAGCCCCCAGCAGGGTGCACAGCAGCACCTGACACTAAGGATATGCCCCCCCCCCCCCGGCTTGTCTTTCCCCTCAGCCAGGACACCGTGCGGCTGGGATGGGCAGGCTGGCAGCCCTGGGACAGGCCTGACCTGAGGTCACTGCCAAGGAATTGTTCGCTGCCTCGACCCGGGGCTGCTGCTGGCTTACAGTGCTGTTTCTCTATGGCAGAGGACTCACACCCAACATGAAAGAACCCAGCAGCTCCAGACACTATTCATAGGGCAAAAGTGACCAGGAGCACAGGCTGGGTAATGTTATAATGCAATGGAAAACACAGCAATAATAGCAGGGTAACACTAGGCTACAGCAAGTGAGGATAAGACCAAGTGCAACAACTGCAGACACAGAAACAACAGAAAAAAATCCACTTACCCTTGGAAGGCCTCAGGTAGGCAGAGATAACCAGCAAGATCCCCTTGCTTCTACCACCAACCCTTAAATGAGGGCTGGGAAGGGGTGGACCCTGGCTCCTGGCATTGCATGCACCTGAGCTCCCCTGGGCTGGCCCTGCCTTGCACCAGGTGCTCCATCACTGCTTTCAGGCCCTGACTCAACATCTCCGCTACAGGATGCTTCCTGCCTTGGGGAAGGACAGTGTTGGCACTCAGGAGAGAGCAGCTACAGCCCTCACAGATTCCCGAAGGATCAAGTGTCCCTAGACACCTCACGGATGCTTGTCTGCATTTAAGCTGAAATGATGAAATGAACCCCCTGCCACTCCACGTACGGGAGGAGCGGTGCCTCAGCAGCATGTGGCCACCACCTCAGTGTAACAGGGAGATGCTGAGAGAACCTTTCGGCTTTGGTAGGTGTCCTACAGGGCATTTAAACTACAAAACAAAAGAATCCGTCCCCATTCGATGTCACATCTGTGGGGCTCAGAAGGTGAGCGAGCCAACCCCACTGCCCGCATCCCTCAGCACCACCCTGGTGCAGAGCTCAACCCGCTGCCCTCCCAGGGCTGCCAGCTGCAGATCCTGCTCCTCGTGCAATCCCAAAGGGAGGCAGCTGGGGATGGAGCAGAAAAGCTCTCAGAGTAGGGCTGGGGGCTGTTTCCTGTGTATGTGTTGCTGTGTTTACACCGGGCTGGAGAGGATCTATTAAAACTGAGCCATCGCCTGTTTCTTAAGCACATCACCACCAGAGAAGGTACTGATACCCTGAGAGGAGCTGAAGGGGAGGCTGCTGTGATCCAGAGGCTGGAGGAATTCGTGCAGAAGTGTTTTAAGAGCAGCATCTGCCTGCTTCAGGCAAGCAGCAGCTGAGGGGGAGATGACAGC
The DNA here is from genome assembly GCF_002078875.1 of Numida meleagris. Taxonomy (NCBI): domain Eukaryota; kingdom Metazoa; phylum Chordata; class Aves; order Galliformes; family Numididae; genus Numida; species Numida meleagris. The sequence goes on from NC_034416.1 coordinate 890,046, forward strand.
ACCCTGCAAACAGCCCGAGTGCATAAACACGGCGGGGGAAGAAGGCTCCCACACACTGCTAAGAGCAAGGGGACCACGTTAATAAAAGGGAACTCTGGCTGAATGCTTTTCGCCCTGGTATCAGGAGCTCAGGGAAAGCCCCTGGGAGGTGGGAGCCTAAAAGTGCCATTTAAAAAGAAAAAGCAAACCGAAGGGAAGGTGTTGTACATCTGAATTAAAGAAACCTGCAGTGCAATCGCCTGAACAGCAAAGCTGCCCAAACCCACCCTCCTGGCCCTGCTCTGCTCTGCAGCACCGCCTCATCGCTCCCAGCACCATTAAGCGCAGCCACCAGCGCTGATACAGCACTGCTGATGGCACCGAGGAGGGATTCAGGGCTATTTAGGACCCTATTTGGTAAGTACAGTGAAAACAGGCAGTCATAACCAGGTAATAAAAGAAGCATCAAATTATTTTTATAGTTAGAGCTACCAGAAACTTCCTGCCCATCCCAGGGCAGGAATTGTTCCCTGATGGTGAAAAGATTGTTTGGAGGAGGAACAGCTGCTCCCTTTCACACCGTTAATTACGAAGATGGGCTAAGAATTAATCAGGTAAAGAGAGGCATGCAAAAAACCAATCAGGGTAAGGGACAAATTTAGTGGTTCCTTAAAATAAGCTAATTAGCTATTTAAACTTGTCAGAGGCCCAATATACACATACTCACGGCTTCCAAGAGCGTGAGTGTACAGCTCATTTCCTACCCCTATGTCAGTGCATAGGGGGGGTTGCATGGGAGCCGAGCCTGGGAGGGCTCACGGGGAAGCTGCAGGGCAGGAGCCTGGTGCCCACTCAGCACCTTCCCTACAGAAGAAGGGGGGGAGGTGCAGAACCCAGCACCCCGCGGGGATGCGATGCCTGCAGATCCCTCCCACCCTCATGCGCTGCCAGCTGCGGTGTGAGAGCTGCTCTTCCCCAGCCAAAGCTCCAGGAAGCCAAGCAAAATCTCAGTCATCGGAAGCACAGAACCAAACCCCATGGAGCTGGCAGGCGAGCCACGAGCTGCTGGGCTCGGAGATGGGGTTGATAAGATCCCTGGGAGGCGCTGCAAGATGGGGAGTCCGCGTGCCAAACACAGCCAATTAATGTCAGCCCTTTTCCATGCCAACCAATTAAGCTGTGTATACTTGTCACCAGCAATTGAGAAGGGGGTGGAGGGCAGAGAGGACATAATTCCAGAAGAGCCTTGAAGATATAAAACCTGCTTAATTTATGGAGGGCAGGGTGAGGGCTTAGACACCCTGCACTAATCCAAATGGGACCTGATTAATGTCTTTGCTAATTTAGGAGCCGCTTGGCTCTCGTGACCTGGGGAGGCTTCATTTAACAGAAACCAGGCTGGCATGGGAAGCAAAGAGCAGCTTAACAATGTAAGAAGCAACAGATGGGGTCTCCAGCCGCTTTGCCAAGCACCAAAACTGTTTTCTGTGTGCTTTCTCTTAAACCTCCTCCAAAACGGAGAGAGGAACACAGAGCAATAATCACAACCATAAAAACCTGTGGCTCACTCAGCAAGCAGCAGCCAAGAGCTCTCCTGGCCAGGGAAGCAAAGCTGTGGGAGCAAGAGCTGGTGCTGAGCACCCTGAGCCCTGGTCCTCGCATGGGCAGCACAGAGGGAAGAACAGCAGCGGGGAAACCAGAAGGAGAACCCTGCTCCGGCACCAGCCAATGCATTTATCAGGCAGGGTGAGCTGAGGCAGCAATAAAGCGTTGAACAAAGCAAGCCTGCCTGGATCTGGAGTTTTTTAATAAAGAAACAGTAGAAAACAAATAGCAGAGCAGCCCTACTAACTCTTGCCAAGGGGTTTCAGGAGCTGCACCTGGCAGCGAAAGCACTCAGACACAGTTGTGTCTCCTCAGAGCCAACGTTGTGAGGAGGGAGAGGTGTCCTTGTATACACCATATGTCAGCGTGTAGACGCTAAAAAGAAATACTAATGAAGTCATTTCATTTTATTTAAGAATAATTGCTTTTTTTTTTTTTTTCCACTTTGGAAATATTATGTTTCTACAGATCCTATTGTGCTGTTTCCCCCAGAATCCTTAGCTTGCAACAACTAAAAGTAAGCAAGGACCGCTGACCATCTCCTCCCTTTTTGTTTGCATTTCTGAAGGTATGTACATTAGAAACAGAAGATATTTATTGCAACGTCTTGCAAAGCCTTCATAAAGCACCACATAGCCCGAGGAGCACAATAACAAAAGCAGCGTTCAAAGTCAAGTCAGAGTCTCGCCTCTATTTGAGCAGCGCTTTTTTCACCTTTTCATACAATTGCTCCAGGATAGACAGAACAATGCCTGACATTTCCGAAGCCGGCATCAGGTCCCTTTAAAAGCCTGGTGTGCACAAAGCGCTTCGCAGATCCCCCCCAACCTAAGCCAAGTCTGAAGACCAAGAGAAAAATGAAGCTTTCCATCCCCCCTCCGTACAATAGGTTCTGGAGGGCCAGGCTTTCCCCCAGGCTGTGTGATGCAGCAGGAGCCATGACCCCGCCACAGCAGCGCTCACCTCTGCCAGCATCCAGCCGGATTTTGGAGGAGTTTCTAGTACAAACTGCTGCTGGGTAACGCGAGGGGCTCAGCTGCAAGGAGCTGTACTGTGGCAAATCCCGCAGGCAGCCCCAGGTCCCGCAGAGAGCCCTCTGCACCCAAACACACTTCTCAGCCCCAGCACGCAGCCTGCTCTCTGCCTCTCCCCTCCACAAACGCAGCCCCGTGACCCACGGGGTCCTTCTGCATTTTGAAGGCTCGGAAAAAGCGACAGGCAGCAGCTGCCTCCGCTGGATGCACTAAAAGCAGGGAGTGCCATTACTTAATCCGAAGCGAGACGTGGGTTTAGAGCAACGGCAGAAGCACGGGGCTGCCTGATGCACTCCCTGTGAAAGGCTTCGTCTGGGCCGGCTCGGTGGGAGATAAAGCGGCTGTGGAAGAGGCCGGGGTGTCAGCGGGGAGTGAGGAATGGGCTGCCTGCCCCGCTCCGCCTGTAATGGATGAGCAGCGGCTCCTGGCAGAGATGCCCTCCCTGTGAGTTACAGACTTCGCAGCAGATTTACACGCAGCCCAGATGGGCGCACCGACACAGACGTACCTGGCAAGCGATCCGCAGCAGGGAGCGGTCGGAGCACGGCACCGAGCCCCACAAATGGATTCCTGCTCTCTTAAGTGTCGCCTGCTCCATCATGAACGGCTTATTAAAGAAGCCCGTGCTGCTTCTCTCCACACGTAAAGTAGTTTATTATGAGTGATTTATTAAACTGCTCTAACTTGTCAGCAGCCACTTGAAACGTTCGCTTTCCTTTTTTTTTTTTTTCCCCCCTTCAGGTTTGAAAATGTCTTTATAAACAGCGGAATAAATAGATCTCCAGCACTTCTGTCTGACTGCCACATATCACAAGCCCAATCAGTATCAGCCCGGGTTAGGAATGAGGTGAGACTGAGCCCTCTCCACTTAGAACCAGCCCCAACTGCGGGGGTAAATTGATGGGAGCACACTTCCAAACCAGAGATGCATTTCGTGCCTGCACAGCTCTTAATTCCTCCCAGTTGTGGCCTGCTGGTGGGCACTGGTCTCTGGGTGAGATGAATGGTGCCAGTGCAGGGCTCCCACACCCCGCAGCCGAGGTGCTCGCGGGCAGACCCTGCTGCCTCTAGAGCCCTCAGAGCTAATGGAGTTCAGATGCTCTCAGCTCAGCTCCTGCTAGACAAATCCCTTTCCAGGACAGGACCCCTTTCTATCATTAGCTTTACCAGTCTCAGATCATCAGCCTTAATTTATTTGGTGCAGAATCGCTGCTATTTTAATGGTTTGCCGAGCTGAAATTCCACCCGCTCCCTCCAAAAGATTTTCCGTGTGACACAACGGCCCAGCGCCGCTTCCGCAGCCCCCGCCAGATGCTGCTCTGAGCACAGCCCATACTGAGGGCTGGCTTCTCCCCCTGCCCGGAGAAACCCTTGCACAAAACGCACCACCCCGAGCTCCCCACGCTCCGGAGGGGTTCCCAGACCGGCCCCGGGCACGCAGTGCTCTCCCATCCATCCTCTTGTCGGGGTAATTGAGCTCCGAGCTGCAAACCACATGCTCTGGATGCACCTCCCTCCTGGCGCTCTGTCTGCTGCTCAAGTCCAGGGAGATTCTCTGGAAGAAGCCACTTTTAATTTGTAATCTGATTAAGCCATTAGAGGCGAATAGAGCAGTAACTAACACAAATTGCCGATCGTTTCCATCAGCAAATCCCCCCAATTAATCCTGAGATTAACCCTGATTACACGCGGTAATGGTGATCAATGCGCCCTAATAGGGTAAATCCGCCCACTCCACTTTCTCCCACATCCCAGAACGATCAATTTTAAATCAGCCTGATTTATCTGGCGGGATCGGACGGGGCCGGGCGTGGGGATGGGCACCGCCCGCATCTCCTGAAACAATCAGAGCAGCGCTACCTCATTAAGCTAACTGCCTCCCCCGGGGAAAGGCAGCCCGAGTCGGAAAAAGAGCTGGATGCGGAGAAACAAAGAGCGGGGGAATGCGGAGGGCAGTGGGAATGCCGGTATTTCATCTGCCGTGTGCCCGCCCGGCTGAACCCTCCCGGCGCTGAAAAGCCGCTGCGAGGTGCTGAGACCAAACGGCACGGAGCACGGCTGCACTTCTCAGGGATTCCTCCGTCAAAGCCAGCGAGTCGGGCTGCGGAAGAGCTGAAAGGAAAAAGCCTTCCCACGGTGTGATCCGAGCCTCTGTTCTTCCCTTTGCTGCTCCAATCTAAGTTCCCCAGGACCAGCCATTCCCGAGCATCCCCGAGCACTTTGCGAGCTTCAGAGCCCGGCTTAGTTCTCACTTATTTCTGTGTTATTTATAGAGCAGCTGATATCCAAATGCCTGCTTCAATGGGGATTTTGCCTTTGTACAGACTAAGTAAGAACTAAGTCAGAAGCTCAGGATCTGACCTTTGGTATACAGAAATCAATTCATCCTGCACTGAAATGCAGCCATCTCCAGGGTGAAATGCAGCAGTAGTTTAACAGCGCATGGCAATAAAGCAGCTTGATTTATAGAGCCTTCTCCTCCAGTACTTTCCCTACTTTGGGAAAATAGAACAGGAGCAGTGAAGATCTGCCAGAGGTGTGCTGGGCTCTGCACAGTGCCTTGCTCAGCCCACAGGCTCCTGTGGCTCAGAGCAATCCGTACCCAAAGGCTGGGGCAGGACAGAAGTCACATCAGTGACAGCCTGCAGGGTGCCCAGCAGGGTTTGTGGTGGGTGAAGGACCACCTCCGGATCACAAGTTCCTCATGCTCTGTCCTGAACTCTGAACAGGGATCTTCCAGATGGACCCTGCCCAATACTCTCCCAGCAGCTTGCCCTGAGCTGAGACAGCTGTTTTCTCCTTGCAGATCACGTGTTATCCCCCACATCCCCAGAATTGGCTGTTTCAGTAATGAGCCAGCCACACAAAACAGAGCTTCATTTTCTGTAATAACAGTGTGCCTCTCCTATCCCACTGCACCTGGGTGCCAAGGTGCTGGGATGACAGAGCCAGCCCTGGTGCAGGTACCACAGCACACTCAGACCCACCTAACTGAGGAGGATGAGGCATGCAGCCCTTCTGGTCCTGTTCCCATTGCAGGATCCAAGCTTCACTGCACAGACTCAGCTTCTCCCCCTCGGAAGGGGAGCCATGCCCCCTGCTCTCTGCTTTGTGCCAGGCCTCCGGGAAAGCAACCCTTAGGTTTAGCAGCCCCTCATCCCACACAGCCTGCTCCAGAAACACTGTTAGAGGAGAAAAAACACACAGCGAGAGGCTGCCTAAGTATCAATCAGTCGTACAATCCCCCTGGGAAGAAAAGGTTTTGCTCCCTGCAGAAGCGGCAGTCAATAAACATGGCACATGCTTTATCTCCTGTCAGGGCTGCCCACTCCCATCGACAGCTCTGACACCAGCCCAGGGCCCAGCGAGGAGCCCACCCACCACTGTCAGCTCCTTCTGAGGATGTAATGGGAGGAGATGCTATCCTGCAAAGGGATACAGCAAAGCAGATCCCTGCACTGCACAGCACAGGGGCACCCTGGCACAAGGAGCATACCACAGCCCAGGTACAACTTCAGACCAGATACTTTTAGGGTCTTACAAAAGGCAGGGGAATTTCTGTAGCCTTTTGCTCATGTTGAGCTAAAAAGCCAGTACATAGAGACAGTAGCTCCATAATTCAGTATAATGTACATGAGAATGCTGACCCCCCAGCCAGAGTCAGTGTCTCTCCCAGCCATGCTCATGTCTCCCATTAATCTCCAGGACCTTTTTAATTAAGATGGCCGTGCACACCGCCAATCCCCAGGGAGGGTCTCACCGCTCCCCACCCCAGGGACTCCCCAGTGCAGCAGCAGGCAGCTGTGCTCCAGCTGAGCCGCTCACACAACAGGCAACACAGGCTGCTGGCTGCCCCGCTCCACCTGGGATGCTCACAAGCACTAAAACCGGGGAAAACCTGAAGGAAGTGCTCTGTTGACTGCAGGATGCAGGCCAGGGACATCTCTCTGGAGCCCGGCGGCAGCAGCCAGCAGGCTGGGTCTGCACCTCTGCAGAGGCCCCAGGTGAGCACTGCACAGCACACACCGATGCCGTCAGTGTTTCCAGCCAGCACCACAACCTCATCTGCTGCCTGAGGCAGGGGTCAGACCCCAGACACACACAGCACATCCTGCACGTAGCAGAGCGCAGGTGAGATTTCACCCCGCTGCCTACGAGCGGCTCCCAGGCCCCGCGTTGCAGGATGAGGTGCGGGGCCACGGTGCTCAGCTGCCCCCACACCACCCGCTCCCGCAGCCTCTCACAGGGGAGCTTTTGCTTTCCTTTGATGTGCAGATGAATCGAGCCTCGGCCGTGAGAAGCCCCGTGGATTTATGAACTCCTCCTCTATGATGTCTTTCCAATAGCAGCCCCCAGAAGAGCAGTTGCTCTCCCTTCCTCCCTGGCTGCACCAAGCCAAGCATTCCTTTCTCCTCCTCCATCCCACGGCCCAGGAGCCGTGCTGCTCGTCTGGAGCACGGGCTCCCGACCCCAAGCTCAGCTCTGCCACTGGCAGCTCATTTGCTTGATTACAGCAGGTCTGATGCCTCCTAGCTGCCAGCCCCACGGCAGGTAATGCAGGCTCACTTGACAACCAGAGGTGAAATACTGCAATTCTATCTACTCCCACCCCAAATCATGCCAGGTCTGCAGTTCTATAGAGGTTGCCTTCGACTTGAAAAGAGAGGGACAAATAACTGTGATGGAAACCATTCACTGGAGACTTCTGGGGGAAATTATACACCCGCAAGGGGAAAAAGGATCATTAAGAGGTGACAGGAGAAAACATTTGCATTGGAAGTCAAACCAGCTGGAGGCCGGGAGGGAAGCATTGTGGTCACTGCCCTCCCCAGTCCAATTCAATCAGCTCCAACAATTGGGAAACCCTGGAAGACAGCCCCTCCAGCTATTTGACCCACATCCCCCAAACATAGAAGTCAACTTCTGCCTATAAACAGAAGTGGAGTGTTGCAAAGGTCCTGCGAAGTTCACCTCCTGTATTAAACCCAAGTACAAAAGCAGAAATCTGTGCGTCTGTCTCCTTTTTAGCAGTCACCTCCACCTCGACATCTTCTGAGAGCCGTAGCTGCATGGGGAGATTGCTTTGCTTGGCAAATAAACTGAGATTAAAGTGAGTTCACTGGGAACATCTCTATTTGGTTTCTGGGCTGAGCACGCTGCTAACGTGATGGCACATTTAACTTCCACTGCTTGAAACAAGGCACAATGAGATGTAAAAATAAGGGAGAATTTATCTCTGGTGTGAACATCGCACCAAGAACCATCCCCAGGTGCAGCCCAGGCTGCACTCACAGCAGGGTCTCCTGAATGGCGGAGGCAGGGAGGGGGCTGAGCCCACCCCCAGCAGCTCAGCACATCCAGAGGGGTGGATGTCTCGAAGGGACAGAGAACTGCACACCCCACCCCTCGCTTCTCTGCCAGAGCATTACGCAGAGCTCTCTGAAGCCCTGGAGAAGAGGTCAGGGAAGGGGAGTGATGAAAGAGGAGCTGAGAAGGGCCGTCCTGCAGCCAGCTGGAGCAAGGGCTCCCCAGCAGCCCCAGGGAGCTGCCGGCTCATTGCATCCCACAGGATGTGTGCAGAAGCCTCCCCTAACATGCGTCCAGAGCGCTCGGTTTGCAACTCTGCCTTCCAGTCACAGGCTTCCGCTATAAACACAGTGTGGAAGTTTGCAAAGCTGCCTCCAGCATGTCCTCAGATGGACGCAGCACCAGAGCACAGCAGCACGAGCTGGGGAAGCATTAGCCATCCCTGCACAGCCTGACACAGGAGGAAGCTCTGCCAGTGGGCAGGAGCAGCAGGAGCAATATACTCAAGTGACATTTGCGCCCGGGCGCAATGATGTGTCACTCAGCACAGCCAGACCATAGAGCATCTCTGGGGCAACAAAATTACACAGCCAAGTAAATCCTGCAAAATCCATCTGCCCTTTTCAATATTTGGAGATAATTAACTTCTCCAAGCTGAGATATTACAAAAGAAAGCTGTTAGTGAATCTGTTCAGCCATAGGTCTGGGTATGGAGCTTGCCAGCACTCAGGGCACTAGAAGGGCAAGGAGGACTTTTCATTTTTCCATGCGTTCCTGACTCCCTCATAGCAAGACCATGGGGAGACAGATCTAACACAGTGAGCCAGGAGGAAGAAAGAGCAGGAGAAGACTTACCAGGACACACACCATCCCCATCCCTCCATTGGCACCATCCGAATCCATAATCTCTAGAGATGCATCCAGGCACAGTTCATCCACCAAGAAATCTGGCTGGAGAAATCTAAGCAGAAAAATCAAGCAATAAAGCACAGCTCTAGGGAAACACAAAGCAAATCAGACAGAGCTCCTCCAGCAGAAGCACAAAGCCAGGTCCCAACCCGGGGAGGAGCAGAGCTCATGCTACTCCCAGTCCCAACATCCCACCCACAGGTGACCAACACTCAAAGCAGCCCTCAGCCCCCGCCCTGCAATAAATACATGGCCTCAGGTGGCCCAGCCCCACACCAGCAAATCCCAGTTGGGCCAACTGATTGCTACTGCCAGAGGGAGGCTGTTAACACTTTCCCTTCCATCACCACCCTAAGGCTATGCATCCCGGCAGGGTGATGGCAGGGAAAGCAAACACAAGCACAGCTCTGCTCTTGCGCCCAATCTGTATTTTACACTCATCCTGTTCATCTCCGAGGTGGGAGCTGCTCGAAGGCACGGCTGTTGGTGCTGGAAGCCTGCATTGCTCTTGGTGGGTGCATGGAGCTGTCTCATGCATCCGAGCAGATGGGAACGTTTGTCTCCAAATTAAAAAGCGAGCCAGTGGCAAACAAGCAGGGCAGGAGGGAAAGTACATGTCCAGAATGACTGAGACAGACACGGGCTGAGCAAGCTGGGGGTGAGGAGGGACGTGCAGAGCACTGGGTGGAACCGAGAACCTCCTGGACAGAATTCAGTGGGCATCTCCTGTGAGCGGCTGCGCTGTCTGGCAGAGCTGCTACACAAAGAATGGGAGCCACTCACAAGTATGGCATTCTGGCTGTGTGGAGGGCTAACGGCCCCTGCGTTCCCAGCAGTGATGGCTGCTTATGCTACTCATAAAACTTTGGTAAAACCCCATCTGGGGAGAGGATGAGCAGGACGTACACTGTGCCCGCTGTGCTCCCCTTCGTTTGGCCCTGGGAGAGCACAACGTAAGAGCATTAGGAATGCAGGACGAGGTGCTCAGTGCAGCAGGGCAGATGCTTCCTGCAGCAGCATCTCAACTCGGAGCCGACGCTGCCTCTGCGGGTCATGGGGGCAGTAAATATTTGCACAGGGCCGGACAAGGAGAAAGCAAACAGGGGTCTCTTATTTATGGGCCTTGGCAGCCTGCTCCCTGGGCAGCTCCGCTGCTTTTCCATCCTCACCAGCCCCCCTGCACCCCAAGAGGGAGAGGGAGAGGGAGAGGTGAGGGAGTGGGATAGGAGGCCAAAAGCAGAGAGGGAGGGGGAGTGACAGAGAGGGAAAGTGGCAGCACTTGCAGAAAAGTGAAGCAATGCTACGCGGATGACTTCGAGGCCGTGTTTATTTTACCTGCAGGCTGGAAAGGGGGAAGATGGATGCATCTGCTGGGCTGGCCCCCTCCCGCCTCAGGCCCCCCTCATGCAGTGTGGGGACAGCTCCATCCCAGCAAGGGATAGAGGCTAAGCACTATCATCGTGCCCTTCCCTTCTGCACGGCGACATTCCTGGCTCCGAGGGGGTTCCAGGAGGGCCAGCAGGAGCCTGACCCCTTCCTGCACAGACACACATGTGTGTGCCAGGACACACACGTATGCATGTGTGTGTACAAGAAAGTGACTCATGCGTGCTCCAGAGACACAAAGCATGAGCATCCCGTGAAGCAGCCGGGTGTCCCCAGTGTGCCTCATCTGCTTCGCATCACCACCAGAGACTGATGGCAGGAGGCAGAGGGGAAGGGGCTCGGGGTTCGCTGACCCCTCTTCGTGCTGAGTGTCTGGGTTTAGGAAGGATTCAGAGTTATTACAGACCTCTGGAGTGGTTGATTTCTTGGATTTCTGTCATGTCATGAGGAGCTTCCTCTGGGCTGAAAAGGGCAAGGGTGTGGATCTTAATCCATAAACTCCTCTGAGATGAAGGTAAGCCTACGAGGCCAGGGGTTAAAAGGACCCACACCAGGCTGGAAATAATAACATGAAGGACTATGTGAATAACAGGATCCTGGTGACTCTTCAGGAGAGGTCAGGATGGATGGAGGGTGATGGATGGTTGTTATTGAACTGGTGCGCAGTGCAAGGAGCAGTGCTGAGACAACTCCCTTCCCTTCACTTGCTAATGGATAGGAGGGAAGATCTGTCCTAGCCTGTCAAGTGCGGTGCTGCCCATTGCTTCCTGCAGCCTGGCTGACAGAGTGCTTTATTTATGCACCATGACCCGCGCAGGGATGGTCAGCCCATCGCTCACTCTGGCAACACAAGTAGGAGTTTATCCCGATGGAGAAGTGATGGCATCCAGCCGGAGGTCTCCAGTGCTGAGTTCCCTCTCCCAGGTAAGCCATGGCACTTCTTCAGCCAGCAAACACATGGCAGTGTGGGAGATGGCAGCAAGCACTCTGTGCCAGGAGCGGGAAGGAGGAGGCAGAGTGTTGCCCACCCTGCAGCACTCACCCATCCCAGCTCTTCCCCACCCCTCTGCTGCTCCTCCCAGCCGCAGGGTATCAGGGCTAAGGGAGGCAGCATCCCAGAGCAGCAGCGGGAGCAGCCCAGGATTTGGGCAGGAACCGGTTCATTTGCAGAACATCCAATCCGGCAGCCCTGGCTGGCTCTGCCTCTGCCTTTCTCCTCCCGCCGTAATTCATCCCGCAGCAAAGTGAGACTAAACGGCTGCCATATGGATTCGATAGCGCCGCACCTGTTTCCCACCGTAGATAACCACATGTGGTGCGGCGTGATGGAGAGCCCGGGCTGCGTGCAGGCGCGCATCGATCCCGCAGCCAGCCTTGCACCGTGGGGTGCTGCTGCTCTGCGCTCTCCTGCAGCCCCTTCTCCTCGAGCTGCTGCTGGAGCAGCTTTGGTGCCCCAGGGAGCAAACCCTGAGCCGTGCAGAGGAGTCCATCTGCAGGCACTGCCCGGTCCTGTGTCACTGAGTGAAGCAGCCAGCAAGAGGAGTGTGCGGGGGGCAGATTTCTCTTGCTGTCTATGCACTTTCTTTTAGGGAACGTAAATTTCCATGAGGAAATAAACTGTCACTGACCTAAAGAAACCATCTGACCAAAGGCCCTGGAACCTCTGGGATGAGTTTACAGAATTGTGCATAAACACCGCAGACAAGGCACAGGCCTGTTGTGGGTGTGCTGCAATAAGAACACGTGTTTACGGGAGGCACTGTCAGGACTGTATCTCTGTGGCCACCTCTCTAGGTCCATGCAGAGCCTGCTTAACCCTGCTGTGTCCTGCAGGGAGCTGCTGCTCCTGCCACAGCCCAGCTATCTGCCATTCATTCAGGCATTCAGATCTGGCTTCTTGCTTTGCAGCCCAAGGGAAAGCCCCTGCGATCTCATCCAGCCCATTTCCACCATGACCCTCCCCAAACGCTAAAATATTTATCTCAAAAGTAGACATTAAAATTTAAGGAAAGCTAAATAGAAATTAAACTTGTGTATTTTAAGATGAAATGAGTCCCGTAAGGTGATCGTGCTGCTATGCAGAGATGATTGATGTCTGTTTATTTATCTGCTACCGCTAAATGCTTCCAAAGGAGAGAAGAAAGGGACACAGCCGAGCTCTGCAGACAGGCGCAGCTCCTGTGATGTGGCTGTGCCTAAATGTGCACTGAGAAATGCTGAACTCCTCTCCTCTCCTCTCCTCTCCTCTCCTCTCCTCTCCTCTCCTCTCC